>NC_043707.1:113127023-113206776 GCF_006229205.1 Suricata suricatta
CGCACCAACGCGCCCCCGCCTGGGCCGCCTCCCTCCCGGCGGCCGCGGGGAGCGCGCCTGGGCGGTCCTCGGGGAGCCGGCTCCCGCGTGGGGCCCGCTGACAGCGAGCCCGGTGGAATATTGTATTAGTTGGTTGTGAGCTGTGTTCTCGTCAGGGTATCTGAGTTTCACAGAACAGACGGGGTGAGAGTTTTTGTGCTATATCCAGATTGGCTTAAAATAATGCCGTTTTTGTAGCTTATTAAACCACAGAAACTACACCAAAGTCATCTACGCTGCTGCCAGCAAACTCTCGGAGTTGGGGTTGGGGTAAGAGCTGAGCTCAGCCTGGGGCGCAGGCCCCGTCGCCCAGTTGGGGAGCTGGGCGGGCAGAGGGCTGGAGAAGTGAGGCTGCCATCTTCTGATGGCTTCTTTGGGAGCTTGGCTGGGGGGGTTTGCGGCCACACTGGGTCCTTTGGGGCCCCGGGAACACCCCCTGGGTCATCTGAGAGAGCGCGGGAATGGGGGCCTGTGAGCACAGGGGCCCCTCGCATCTGAGGCACTGAGCTGAGGCACAGAAGGTGGGCTAAGAAATGGCAGGTCCAGACCGTCTCTGGGGAGGCTGAGTCTAGTGGGGTGATGGGTACCTGAGTCTCAGCCTCTGTCTGGGTCCAGGACCGCAGGAGAGAGGCAGGAGCTGGGGGAACAGGAAAGGGGAGGGGGCCTGACAGAGGAAGGGTGCCAGGCAGTAAAGGCTCACTGGACCCCTCACTGTCTAGGAAGCCTCTCCTTCCTTGTGGGACAGGTGGTTCCCCTACTTGTGAGGAGGGTGGAAATAGAGAGGAGGGGGCCCTGCAAGAAATGCTGTATCATCCTGACGGATCCGGGCAGTCATAACTAGCGCCGAACTGATGCAGTCCAAACGACAAGCCAAGGAGACAGGCACTGCGATGATCCGTGCTTATCAAAAGACAAAACTAAGGCTCAGCGGGGTGCAGTGATTTGCCCAAGAACACACAGCTATGGAGTGCTGGTGTTGGAACGTGAGCCCCCCAGTGGCCATAGAACAAGAACTCTAACCACTGTACCCCAGGGCTTCTCTAGTACTTGAGACTTGAGAACGAATCATGTACAGCCCCATTTGGTGTACAAGCCCAAGTGAGTTTTTTAGAAATGGGACACTACAGAAAATGAAAATCATTTGAGGGGAAATCCATACTCCCCATTTCCTGATGAGTCCACTGGCCGTGGCCCTGACCTCCTGCCTCCCCAGCCTGGAGAGAATACGGGGGTCAATCCTCATTTCTCCAGAGCCAAGCAATGCCCTGGGCACCTTGTCTCAGCTCCCGGGGCCACAGGCTTCCCCACCCTAGGAAGGGACCCGTGGGTGTGGCTGGAGCTGTTCTCCTCCTGTGCCCTTCACCTCCCAGATGCCTGCACACCCAGGAAGCGTTCTCAGCAACTCCTTGGTACCTTCCATGGCAACCATACCACCCTCCTGCCTAAAAGCCTTCTGGAGGGCTCCCACCACCTACACCAGAGGTTGGACTCCTTTCTCCTTAGCCTGGCCTGCAAAGTCTCTTCACGAGCCACCCTCCTCACCCCTGTGCACCCCAGACACCAACCTCACAGAATAACCGGCCCTCCCAAACCCAAGTTCCTTTGACACTTCTCTGCTTTGGCTCAGTAAGGACCACATGTCTGATACTCAGGCTTTATAGGGTCAATTTCACATTCCACCACCACCACCCCCCCAAAAAAATGTCCTGCTGAGAAAAAAGAACGAGATACAGAGATAGAGAATCGAAATAGCAGTCCAGAGGCTCTACACATGAATCAGAGACCGGGGGCCACACCCTCCAAGTACCTCTCAGGGGATTAAGATTCGGGCCCAATTCCAGGGTGCCTGGGTGACTCAGTCAGTTAAGCGTCCGGCTTTGGCTCAAGTCATGATCTCACGGTTCGTGGGTTCGAGATCCGAGTTGAGCTCGGTGCTGACAGCTCAGAGCCTGGAGCCTGCTTCAGATTCTGTGTCTCCCTCTCTCTCTGACCCTCCCCTACTCACGCTGTCTCTCTCTGTCTCTCAAAAAATAAATAAAAAACATTAAAAAATTTTAAAAATCATTTAAAAAACAGAATGAAACAAACGTCTGTGCCTCCGTTTCCCCATCTGTAAAATGCAGTGACGATAACATCTAATTCCTAAATTGGTTGTAAGGATTAAAATAGGTGATATATATAAAGGGCTTAGAACAGGCTTAGCATATAGTAAGCGTTATATAAGTGTTCACTGCCACCATTGTTATTGTTCCTATCATTCTCCTCCTCCTCTCCCTCCTCCTCCTCCCCCTCCTCCTCCTCCTCTCACATGGCCCATCTAAGCTCCACTTCCTTTTACTTTGATCCCTGATGACCCTAACAATCCTCTCTCCCTCCCTTCCTCTTCTCTCTCTCCCCTCTTTCTCCATCTCTCTCACACGCACATTCTCACACATGGATGCACCCAGATTCACATATTAGGATGCACATGGGCACACACACGCACGTGTGCAAACACCCACATGCTCACACACCAACCTTCCCACCCCAAGAACTTTTCTTGTACATTGAGGTCCTCTGCAGCTGTAGCATCAGGGCCCTGGGCTCTACCTCCCTATCCCTTTGCCACCTCCAAATTCAAAGCCAAGAGCTCCCCGAGAGCCCTGCCCAGGCTCCTGTGGTCTGCCAGAGAATTAGGCACAGCATACCCACAGCCCGAACCTGGCCCAGCTCAGTGGCTGCAATGCTGGTGCCTGCTGGAAAGGGAAGGGAGGCTGATGCAGGGTGATCTGCAGGCATGTGGGCAGATGGGGATAGTCTCTGGGGGGATGGGGAGTTCCTTCCAAAATGATCCCACCTCTGCAGTGTTGCCTCCCACTTCAGCTCCTGCTCCAGCCCTCCACAGCAGACTCAGAGGCCAGAGGGCCCACCAGAGTTAGAAACGTCCACCCCCGGGCAGTTTGTCGTGGTCTGCTCTACAAAGTGTGGAGGGCACTGGAGTTGTTCATTCATGAGTGGTAGGCAGGACTTCCCTCACGACGTCACAGAAGCTTCTAGACAGGGCCCTTTCACGCCAGGAAGCTTTCATAATACCCAGCTAAGTCTGGCTTTTATGCATCCAAGCCTCTATTTCAGGAGAAAGAGAAGAAATTTGGGAGTGGGGCAGAACCGAGTTCAAATCCATACCCTTCCTACTGTGTGATTTCCAGGACATCCCTTGATCTCTCTGAGCCTATTTCCTCCTGGAGGCAAGAATCTGAACTTAGGTCCATTGTGGGGAGGGACAAGGAAAATGAATAAGAATGTGCTAGAGAATTCGAAAGCACCAGACAATGAAAGATAGTTTACCATCACGTTGGGGGCTGTACTAGTCACCCCCCATTTGTTCCATCCACTCACCGATCCATCCACTGCCCAGCTCTGTGCCCCAAGAGCCTTGCCACCTGAAGGGTGTCACCTTGGATACCCAGCCACTGGCTTCCAGGCCAGTCCCGCTAATGTTCAGCACCAGCAGAAGAGGGTGCAAGAAGAGAAGAAGGGGCTGGGAACATATCGCCATTTCTTTCCAGATTCACCGTGTCCTGGCACTGGCTGTGATGGTCCATGGCCACAGCCCTGTCAAGTGGCCCCTCTCTCTGTCCCTCCTTCTGTTGCTCGGGCTGAAGAGTAACCTCATCTTCTTCTCCCTAATGTGCAGATGCTTCACCAGCCTTTGTTGTTTTTATTACACCTGCCTCTCCCTCTCAGAGCCAACTATCCTCGGTCAACCCTTTTGGATGTGCCAACTTTCCCAGGCTGATCTCAGTGCTGATCATAACTGGACCTACCAGTATCTTCCATGCTCATCCCGAGTGTTCTGTGTCTTAAAGACACTCTGCGCATGTGGCTCTGTCACCCCTGCTCGCTGAATCTCCGTGGCTTTGGGTCACTGAGGACTCACAAGATAAAGTCAGAGAGAACAGGAAGGGACTGGAATGATTCTAGGATGCCCACCCCACTTTTCGATGCAGGGAAGGGAGCCTCATCCTATGCCCTTGCTGCCCACACCTCCTCCAGGCAGAGCAGGCCGTCTCTCTGGACGAAGTCCTGCCCAGATCCTGGAACTCAAGGACAGGCCCTTGGCAGACCCATCTAGGAGCTCCCTTTGTCCCCACACCTGGAACTCCGTGCCCGCTTTGCCTGTGCAGAGAAAGCTCTGGTTTAATTAAGGATCTTAGGAGAGAATTCTCTCTTGTTATTTTCTGAATAAATTAAGGAAGTAACTTTGATGCAATATCATTTTCATCTAATCAGGAACATTCTGAAATTACCATATTGTTTTCCATTAGAAACCCCATCAGCCCCCAAATCAGATAACCAGGCTGGAGGTTGCCAAGGCCCCTCTGTCCTGGGGCGGTTGCGTGCTGCGGGGACAAAACAGGACTCGCAACTCCTGACACATCGCTTGTTGGGTTTCTGAGACTGCTCATGGCTCTTGACAGGGCTCCTCTGCCCTGGCCAGGCCTGGGGAGGGGGTCCCCCAAGCCAAGGGCAGAGGGGAGGGGCCCAGGAGCACTGCAGAGCAGGTGGGGTCAGATCAGACAGAACCCGCCTCTAGGAGCTTCTTGGCAGTTGGGCTGGGAAGGAGGAGAGGTCATGCTCTTATTTCCGGGCCCCCACTCCCACCCCAGGCAGCCTCTCAGGGACAAGAGGAAGGGGGCTCAGAGGGTCCTGGCTGGCAAGGGCCAAAAGAAGGGGGCCCTGGGGATCCAGCTTCTGAGATCATGCCCACATGAGGTGGGGCCAGAGGCTGCTGGGAGTTTGCGATATTTCCCATCTCTGACATAGCTCCATGAAGGCTTGAGCTGAAGGTGTCAAGACCACAGCAAGCCAGTGGCCTGTGTAGGGGAGACGGGAGGGTCCCCCGGTTGGACTGCCCTCCAAGGAACTGCACAGCTGCAGTCCACAGAGCCTTGCCCTTCACAGCAGAGTGGGAGCTGAATCCAGCAGGGGTCCAGGACTGACCCCAACCCCCTTTCTGAGGCCCGTGCCAGGGCTATGTGGTGTGTGCAATGTCCCGGCATGCACCGAGAGAGACCCAAGTCCACCCTTAAGAGAAGAGGGTGATTGATTTTGTTAGAAGTGTCTGGTGACAAGGTCAGAAACTCTTTGTATTGGGTCCGTTTATCCCTGTTGTTTTTCTCAGTCTCTGCGACATTCTTTAACTTCCCTGGTTTGTATCTCCCTCCTCTGGGCCTTCCTCCTCCTCTACCCTCCCTCCTCTCTTCTCTCCACTCTCCCCCTCCTCCCTCTCATTCTTTCCTGGGTCCACCTCCCACCATGCTTCAAGCCTCCAAAAAGCCAAGAGCTTCACCCAGAACCCAGTGGGGACACCCCCCATCATCCCCCCTCCAATCCCTGTGAACCGCATCCCCAGCCCCGCTTCTGCCTGGCTCTGCATCGCCCAGAGCCAAAGCTGGAAAGTGAGAGAGGAGACATACTGCGGCCTCCACAACCCTCCTCACACCACCCCAGAACCAACAGGGCATGGCCAGGTGATGTCATCCAGGCAAAGTCAGTGTGGAGGAGGAAAACAGGGGGCGGGGGGTGCAAGAGAACAAGGAGGAGGAGGGAGGCTGTCATGTGGCAGAGGAAAGTGTGTGTGAGGGCAGATGGGGGAGTGAACAGGTGGGGGAGGGTCCAGGGAGGATGTAAACCCAGGACAGACTGGGAGCCAGCCTGAGAGTCTTGCTAAGCCCCAGATGTCCTTTGGAAATGGTGAGTTATTCTCCTTGTCTCTGGACCCCAAGCTCAGCAGAGGGTCAGGCACATGGAAATTGCAGGAAACATTTGCTGAGCTGAATAAATAACTCGGAGAACAAAATGCACTGCAATACGACCATGTCCCTTATAAGCACATGGAGGAAAGGGTCTCTGCACCCTGGACAGCGGCTGGGATCCATGAGGTTGGGGGAAGGTGGCCACAAGGAGGCGCTGTGGGGAGCAGGGCTGGGCCCTTTGGCACTGGGACAAATGTGGTCTGCCCTGCTAGGTTTGGGACTCTGAGCCCACAAACACCCAGCATGCCCAGAAAAGGCAAGCAGCTCACACAGGTGGATCCATTCATTCCTGATTCAAAGACATCTCAAAGTGGATGTTTGTGCAACGCTCTTGGGTGAGGTCTGCTTGCCTCCCTGTGCATGCGCGTGTGGGTGTGCATGGAGGTAGTGGGCACGGGTGTGGGCAGATCGGGAGTAGGTGCGGCTATAGACCCAGTGGGATGATAACCGTGTGGGAAGGACCTGAGGGTGCTTACAGGCTTCGGTGGGAACAGCTGAGGGACAAGACAGAGCTGGGACCGTGAGGAGGGCCCAAGGGCAGCCCCCAACTCCGAGGCTCAGGGCCAGCGCCCACCGCTGCTACCTCCCTCACTTTCTGTTCCAGCCCATCAGAGGTGGGGGTATTATCTCTTAGAGACCTCACTCAGGGATTTTGCAGGGCCCCTACAGCTCCTGGCAGGGAGGGGGCCTTCGCACCTGAGCCCACGGTCAACCACCTGATATTAACAGCCTGCTTCACCACAATGGGCTAAATCGAAGTTACCAAGAGGTGTTTCAATACATCTGGTTCAGTGACTACTTTCCTCCATCTCTTCTGGGCTTGGATTTCCAAATCAGCTCTTGCAGGCCAACTGCCAGACACACAGTAGGACCCCTTGCTGTTTGTGAGGCAGGACCTGCCCCTTCCTGGCATTCACCAGCCTAAGGAGAGACAGGTCTCTAAGCTCCCTTGGTGACCCATCAGTAACAACTTCCGCTTCTCTCCAGATCACATTTCAGTCCTGGATAGCTCTCCCCAGCCTCAGCCCTCCCACTCAAGCTTCTCCTAATGCCCCAGCCCAGGGAGCCAGAGAAGGACCTGGATGCCCTTAGAGCCCACAGCGTTGGCCCCTAGGCAGCCTCTAGGCTCCTCCCAGAGAGGTACCTGGCCTGAGCCCTGGCTGGGACCCAGCGCGTAGGGACGCCCTTGCTGTGACTGGCTGAAGCTTGTTGTCTAAGCCGGCCTGGGGGTGCCTGGGAGCGGGCAGGGAGGGTGGCCTGGTGAGGCTCAGAGAGCAGGCACACCCTGGGTGAGGTCATGCCTGCCTCACACCTCTGGTATTCCCGCTGATCGCTATCTCCTCCCCCAGCCCTCAGGTTACTCCGCTGCTGCCACTGCCAAGATGCGGCCCAAAGAGGTGCTGATAGTGCAGAGCCTGCCGGAGGCGAGAGGAGCTGTGGCTGAGCCCGGCCTGCCTGTCTGCGGCTCCCACGGCCACCCACACCCTTCCCCCTGCCGCCCCAGCAGATGGACAGTCAGGGCCAGCTCCCGCCTACTTCCGCCACCCCCTCCCCACCCCGGGCATATCACCTCCACCAGAGTAAACCCTGTCCCGTGGCTGGTGGATGGCTGTCCTCCCTCCCACTGCTCACCCAGGAAGCCAAACCAGGAGGACAGAGCCTGGGGTCAAGCTCCAGAGGGCTTTCCCCTTGGGAGCACTCCTAGTCACCTCCCACCCCACCTCTAGGCCTGCTCGCCTCTACCACCACCACACTGTGGTCATCCCAGCAGCCATTAGCAATAGAGGAACCTGGCTTATTATGTAAACTTTTGAGAATGAAAAGCTGAGAATCATACCCTGAGATCAAATGCTGAGATCGTCCTGGGAGAACTGGATATGACCCCCTAACAACTGAGCCCCAAGAAGGCACGTGGGCATCTTGATGAGCTCAGGCTCTGAGAAAACCTGGTTCTTTGGCCTGGGGTTCTCGGGAATGAAGAAGTGTCCAGCCCTGGATCTTTTCCCTTGTGATATTTTTTTAAAAATATTTTAAGTAATGTCTACATCCAACATGGGGCTCAAACTCATGACCCCGAGATCAAGAGTTGCACGCATGCTCTACCTACTGAACCAGTGAGGCGCCCTTATTTAACTTTTTTGCAGCCCCAGATCCTTTTCCTTAACACAAGGGTAGGGTGGGGGAGGGAACAGAAATGGGGGAGAAATGCCAGCCGCTCTCAGGAGACGCATTCTCTTTACTGCCTTCATCCCTAGACTGACATGTCCCTGAGTCAGGGACATGGAGGACCTAAGATGATGGCAAGCCACCCATGATCTGCCTGGGTGACCGTGACTCCCACTTCCTTCTCATCCCCATGCCCCCAGCACACACCCCTGCACTCACTCTCCTACAGTCTGGCTCCCTCAGCACAGAGGCTAAGCCAGGGGGTCTCCAAGCACGGTCCCCAGATCAACACCACCTGGAGCTCCTGAGAAAAGCAGATTCTTAGGCCCCGCCCCAGACCTACTAAACCTGAAACTCTCAGACCTGAATGAGTTGAGAAGCACCGCTCTACTCTTCTCAAACTACAATGGATGTACAGATTACACGGGGATCCCATTAAAATATAGATTGTTGGGGGGGGAGCTGGGAGGGACCTGATATTCTGCATTTCTTAGAAGCTCCCAGATGAGGCAGGTCCATGAACCACCACCCCCCGCCCCCAACCTTGGATTAGCAAGTATCTGGACACCATGATCCTCAACCCCGGCTACACTTCAGAACCACCTGGGGAACCCTTAATAATACCAATACCTGGGGCACCTGGGTGGCTCAGTCGGTTAAGCTCAGGTCATGATCTCATGGTCTGTGGGTTTGAGCTTCGTGTTGGGCTCTGTGCTGACAGCTCAGAGCCTGGAGCCTGCTTTGAATTCTCTTTCTCTCTCAAAAATAATAAGCATTAGAAAACATTTTTTAAAAATTAAAAAAAAAACAATACCTAAACCCTGACTCCGGAGATTCTGATTTAATTGATCTGAAATGAGACCGGGGCATGGGTAGGTCTTTAAATCTTCCAAGGTTATTCTGGTGCCAAGTTCTCAACCAAGGGTAGTCAGAAGTGCTCTTTCTACCGTCTTCTGGATCCCCTTCTACATCCCCTTGCCCGCATCTGCAAACATTTGACACAATCAGAACACAAGCACAGGGACCGAGAGGCACAGGAACAGCGAGTGACGCAGAGGAGGCAGGCGGGAGTGGGCCGCAGCCGTGAGCATGCGCACCCAGCCAGATGCAGACACAGATAATCCATGTACTGTATATGTGTTGCAAACACCCCCAGGTATACACAGATGGATGGACAAACAGGCAAACACACAACCTGCAGGTCAAGGACCTCCTCTGTGTCTCCAGTGGTGTGACTCTCCAACCCATTGCTCCAGACGAGGGGCCCTAGGTATGTGCCTGACAATATCAGCAAACAGGAAGCCTGGCCTTACACCCCCTCATACTGTGGCCTGGACAGAGGCCTCCCAGGGAGCCATTAGTGACAGACAACTGGTCCTCAAGCTCTTGGAGGGGCTTAGGTGACGTGCCTGCCCCCAGGGGGCTGACACTTCCTAGGGGCCATGGGAGTCTTCAGTCCCTGGGTTCAGCACTGTGCTTCTGTGTTGGGGGGCCCCTTTAAGTTTCAAATCTTCCATCCCACCTCCTACCCCCTACACCCCCCGTTGCTGGGGCCCTCCACAGACAGGCCTGATTGATGACTCAGGGGGACTGTGGCTGCCGCAGGCCTATTTTATGATGTCATTAGGCAGCTTCAGCCGCAGGAAGGAATCCCTCCTGACATCATAAAGGACTTGATATTTCGCTAATGTTATCTTGGCGGCATGTCGCCCTGACATTTTCTCTTTGCAGCGCTCCCCCCAGGACCGGGAGTTGTCTAACTACAGCCTGGAAAAAATGCAAAACAGACAAATGCACCCTCGGGGGACAGCGGGAGAAAGCTAATAGACCAGTCCCCGGCTCCCCACCCACGGAGGTGGTTTAGGTGGGAAGCATGATGTGTTTGTCAAGGGGGACCCAAGGCTGCCTTCCCCCTGCATCTCTCCCACCCTGGGCCGCCTCTGCTCGGCAGCGGGAGCACGCCAGGTGCTGATGTTCCAGAACCAGCTCTGCCACCCAGAGGCGATATGACTGGGGCAAGGCCCTTACCCTCCCGCACCTCGTCTACCTCCTCCACACCGCAGGGGTGTGTCCCAGACAATTTCAGACTCTGTTAGGCTCTGCTGAGGGCCCTGAAGCTGTTGGGGATGGCAACAATACCACAGCGGTACGGAGGGACCCCATCTGAGGCTCGGAGCTGAAACTCTAGACAGCTGCGGGAGGCTGGGTGAGATGGTTTTCAGGTCCCCATGTGCCCAGGAATGGTTTTGGGGGGGACAGACTCAGGATGGCAAGACGTTTCCCCAGCCTTAATCCCAGTGTCTTCAGAAGACCTAGAGCAGGGGGTGCCCGGGTGGTTCAGTCGGTTAAGCATCCGACTCATGATCTCATGGTCCATGAGTTCGAGCCCTACATCAAGCTCCACCACACTGTCAGTGGGATTCTCTTTCTGCCCCTCCCCCAACGTGTGTGTGCGCTCGAGAGTGCGCTCTCTCTCTCTCTCTCTCTCTCTCTCTCTCTCTCTCTCTCTCTCTCTCTCTCAAAACAAACATGAGGTGGCACTGGTGCAGATCCCTAGTGTGGGCCTGGCGAACAGAAGTCAGCAGAAAGTGCACAGGGTGGCCGGATGGCTCAGCACTTGGTAAAGGAGAAAGACCTGACAGCCACGATCCACCTCCAAAAGGACCTCAGGGTAAATCTGCCAAAATCTTCTTCCACCCGAGAATCAATCACCCAACAGCAGCCTGAGCCCAGAACTCCTGACAGATGGGCCTCCATCCCTGGGAAGTATGCAGCTCACTCCTTCCCCCACAGGCAGCCCAACACGTCTCCTTCCCTGTGGCTCCCCCGAAGGGTCCACACTCTGCCTTGTGGGTATGGCTGCTCTCCCCACGCCCAAGACTCGGGCCAAAATGCGCACACCTTTCCCCAGACCCACCCTCCCAGCATGCAGGAGAAGCCGGGGTTTGTACCCTTTACAAAGCAATGGAGTCTTTGTCTTCTAAGAGTGTTAACCGGCCAATTTAACCTGGGGTCCATGGCTAGAAGTGCAGTTTGATAGAATGAGTTTCCACCATTTGAGAGGGTTCCATAGGCTTCCCCAGACTGCTAAAGAAGTCCATGGCATTTGGAGAAAACAAAACAAAAAAAGTGAAGAAGTCTGTTCCGGAATCCAGACAAAGCCACTTTTAGCCATGAAAGTGCTGTGTGGAGAGACCCTTCTGGCCTGGGTGCATCTCCCACCTCTGGCGAAGCTTCCCTCACCCCCACCTTTGAAGAAACTACTTAAGTAATCGTGGGTAAGACCAAGACCCACTCCCAGGTCTGGCTTTCACCATCGTGTTTTTTCTGTGCTCTGAGGTGACTCCACCACCAGACTCCCTGACTCCCGGATCTGAGGAGACATTGATGGCACTGCTGAGGGCTCAGCATGTTCTAGAGGGGCAGGTGGAGACAGACTGAACCCCTCAGCCTTCCGGCACCTGGCAGGACCACCCACCTGAGGCTGAGTGCCCTTTTCCCATGGAGAGACTCAGCTGAGTATGAGTCTTTGAGAAGGACCACCTTGGCCTTGGATGCTCTTATAGCTGGGGTGCCTGGATATAAGAGATAGAGGATGCCAGGGAGTGGGCAGCCCTGACCACTGGCTGGCCCCAAATGACGATGTTGACTTTCAGGCTGGGTCAAGAATTAGCACTTGGAGCTTTCTCCTGAGCCAGCTGCCCCCAAGCAGGGGGACCATGGGGCAGGTTTTGTACCAAGGGCCTCCGGTGCCTTGCTAACAAAGTCATTCTGAAGCAACATCCCTCCAGAGCTGGCATACAATGACAATCCCTGATTGCCTAGGTAGATAGCGACTTGACACTCTCCATAATGATGAGCGGTTCATTCATTCAGCAAAAATGTATTGAGTGCCGATTATTTGCTAGTTATTTTTCCAAATGGTGGAAACAAAGACAAAATCTCTGCTCTCAAAGAGCTTACCTTCTCTTGGGAAGACAAGCAACATAGAAATAAGTAAAATGTATAGTATGATATTACTAGAGTGTGTTAAGAGCCGTAGATAAAACTAAGTCAGAAAGAACAGGGTGTTCCTCACAGAGAAAATAGCTTTTTGTTTTGTTTTGGTTACTTAAGTAATCTCTACACCCAAGGTGGGGCTCGAACTCATAACCCCAGGACCAAGAGTCATATGATTTTCTGACTGAGCCAGCCGGGCACCCCAGAGAAGGTAACATTTGAATACAGACCTGAAGGGGATGATAGAGGGAACCATGAGGAGATCTAGGGGAAGAACATTCCAGCAAAGGACACAGCACATGCAAAGGTCCTGAGGCAGGAATGTGGCTGGCACGTTAGGGAACAAGGAGGGTACTGTGGTTGGAGGGAAGGGAAGGGGGCAAATAGCGATGATGGCAGGTGGGGAGATTGAGCATGTGGGACCCTGAAGCCGCTGTGCTGACCTCAGCTTTACTCTGTGTGAGACGAAAGCAGTGGGGGTTCTGAGCAGAGGATTGATATACTGTGACCTGAATGTTAACAGGATCGCCACGTCACGATGTAGGGAATAGATGACTGGGGAGACGGGACGGATGACTGTGCTCAGCCATGACAGGACATGTGGAGGGAAGTGGCTGGGTTCTGGGTGTGTTCTGAAGGGGGGTACTACATGCCAGGCATTTCTTCTGGCCCTGGCACTATCTTCTGTCATCCTCCTTTCTCCCCATTGTAGAAAAGGACAGAAAAGGAAACTGAGGTTCAGGAAGGTCACTCAGCCAGTAAGTGAGTCACCCAGGTTTATCCAAGCCCAAAGCCCAAGTTCTTCACACTCCACTCCAGCGCCTGCCTGGGCAGGATTCCACGGGAGGACAGCTAGCCACAGACTCCCAGGAGGGGTAACAAAGTCAAGACACTTACCAGCTGAGAAACGTCCCCTAAAATGCCATCTTACCATGCTTTCTCTTTCCATTAAAGCTCAAATGATACTTACTGGTCTTAAGTGCTTTTATTTTCACTTATACAGTTTCCAACTTTTAATCAATCTTTTTTATTATAATTCCATCCAAAGCCATCAGTGAAGGGAGAATACCGTAAGGGGAGGGGAGGCATCGGATGATTGCAAGAGATGAGCAGAGGCACTGGAATCATCCGTCATCCTCGTGTTCCAGCACGGCTGTGGGCCTGGCCGTGGGCTAGGGAGCCTGGGGTAGACACGGAGGTGGCCCCGGCCTCTGGGAGCAGCCGGCCCAGGAGGAGAACCGTAACCAGCTGAGGCTGCCTGGGAACGACCCAAGGAACTGAGCAGTGAGGTCCAGCCAGGAAAGACTGGAATCCAAACACGGACAGGAAGAGAGCAACCCCAAGTCAAATCCCAGAAAAAGTCCAGCAATGGCAGAGGGACCGTCGGCGGACAAACAATTGAGCTGGAGCACACATGCTCCAAAGTCCAGGCCAGCAGATCTTCCGGCAGGTGATGGGACTGCCCTTTCACGGCTGAGAGGGCTGCCACCAAGGGAAGGAGAAAGTTCCGAGCTCTCGCTCTCACCGTGATGGGGGCAATGATTAATATGCAGTGGGGGCACAACAACTTCCATTTTAAAAAGCCAGGAGCCTGTGTGGCTCTGAGGCTGAGTCCACTTGGGAGATGGATGTAGGGAGCCCCTCGTTAGAGGTCAAAGTGGGCTTCTAAGTCTTACCTGTCACCTCTCCAGTAGCCTGGGCCAGGTCTCTTTGGGTGAATTGCAAGAAGGGAAGGAAGGAGGAGAGGAAAGAAAAATGGAGAGAGAAAAGGGAGCTATGGCAGTCACAGAGAAGAGCTCATCCTGCTCACCTTGATACAGCCATGCCTGCATTCTGAGGTAGATACTAACACCCCCGGGTAGATATGCACACCCAGAAATGGACCGGCATATGGGCACAGCCACAGAGGCACTCCCTAATGCAAGTACAGGGTGGATTTAGAGACACAGACACAGAGGCGCCCAGAGGCACTGGCCAGGACACACATGCTGAATAGTGGTGCTTGCATAGATCACATGCCTAAATGGACATTGAAAGATACATACAAATGGACACCCTCACATACAGGTAGAAATGTACAGACAGACACACGGAAACTGATGTGTCCACGCAAGAAGCTCAGCTATGCACAGATGTGCAGGCACACACACAGGTACACACTGACACACAGACACACCTCGTGCACAACTACATAGATACATATCCTTACACTGCTATGTGATGCATCTGTGCCCATTTGTAAGAACACATACAGGGCATCTGAGTGGCTCAGTCGGTTGAGTAGCTGACTTCAGCTCAGGTCATGATCTTGCAGTTCATAAGTTTGAGCCCTGCGTTGGGTTCTGTAGTGACAGCTCAAAGCCTGGAGCCTGCTTCGGATTCTTTGTCTCCCCCCCCCACCCCCCGCCCGTTTCTGTTTGCACTCTCTCTCTCTCAAAAAGAAATAAACATTAAAGAAAATCATAAGAACACACGTTTGCAGACATATCTCAAGACGCATGCACATGCACAAAGGCACGTTCAAGGCCACATTCGGGCACTGCCAACAGCCAGGCACATGCACACAGCTGGGCTCTGTGCTGGGCTCTGAGCATCCCCAAGCCGGTGCCCGTCAAGCCAGGTGCTCTCCTGACCCACTCCTGCCAGCCGCCCTGCTCTGGCCGTGGCTCCCTGGTACTCGGGCTCTCCCACCATCTCTCATCTGCCCACTGGCCTTGGGCCAGGCCCCGGGCTCCAGGATGGCAATTGCCCCATTCTCCCAGGTGCTGACTCAGCCAAATTTCACACCCAGAAGTGGAGCCAGGCCAGTGGGGCTTGTTGCAGCCTGCTTGGGGCATCAGCGCCGGGGAGGCGGGAGGGAGCCAAGAGCCTGGCGTGGCACAGAGAAGAGCAGCTCCAGCTGCCCGCGTGGGCCTGCCTGGTAAGGCTGCTGGCTTCCTCTTTTCCAAGTGATCCACCCTCTGCAGGCCTTGGGCTCCCCACCTCTGTAATGGGACAACGTGCCTGTCCCAGACATGTCAATTAAGTGTCCATATCACCTCCCAGATGAAAGAAGGGTTTTGCCTCTTTACAACAACTCTGAGACACAGACTGTATTGTCCCTGGGTTATTCGAGGTAGTGGAGCTCCAGAAGGGGACGTCACTTACTGAAGGGAGCGGACAGAACTGGAACCCAAGTGCCTGCTCCAAACTCCACGCCTTTCCTGGGCAGCAAACATGCGGCACGTAAGCTTCCACAGTCCAATCGCTTACCCATGGCAGACATCATTAATCAATCACAGTCTCTTTTCTGGGGAATCCAGACTTGGCCTCGAAATCCCTCTCAACGCACTGCTCCAGGCAGACACTCGTAATTGGCCAGAGTTGGCACCCAGGATGAGACTCACTGCCACACTGTTGCTACATCTAATCCATCTAATTCAGAGGGTGGGTGTGACGATTACATGAAATCAAGGGCAGAATACTTTGGAAGAACACAAGAGACGTGCCTATCAGAGGAATTTTAGTATGGTTCCCAGAAGCTGTTGCCATCCAATGCCCCTCGAAGTCTGACTACCCTGGTGTGGATCTTTAGGGGTAGGACAGTCACTGCCGTTGCTGCTTCATGGAGGGAGACACAGGGTCCCACAGCTAAGAGCCAGAGTGGGACTGTGATTCAAGCATCAACTCCTGTTTCAGTGCTCTTTGACCATCCATGGCCCCAGCCAGATGGGACAGGCCAGCATGTGTGGGCCTGGGGAACCAGGCATGGAGGGGGGCAGGAGAGGCCAGTCTCCTCCCAGCAGAAAGGAATCGGGCCCTACAACTAATTGGTTCAGAGTGCTTCTTTTGACCCTAATTAGCTATTTGTCATGTCTCCATTTGCATACCAGAAAAGATGCAAATTTGCATATTTGTAAATGAGGCTGAGCCTGGATGTGGGTTCTGGAAGAGCTTGGCGGTTGCTGGCAGGCGGGGAGGCAGCTGGCTCTTGCCACTGAAGCATAGGCCGTGGAACGGGGAGATCTGGAAGACAGCTCCTTGGCTTGGGGCTACAAGGTGCTCTCAGAGGAGGTCAGACAAGATGGCCTGCTTTGCTCCCTCCCTCCCTCCCTTGGGGCTGAGAGGATGGGCAGGGAGAATGGGTGAGCCTAACGCTGCTATTTTGATTAGATGAAACAAGGAGGGGGGAATATAAAGTAATTTCAGGACGCTCTGTGCTGGGAAGCCTTCTGTTCCTGTCCTTGGATAGAATCTGTAACACTTGCAAAGTGGGGGGGGGGGGGACATCTCCCTCCACCTCGCTAGAGGATGAGGTTTGGGAGGGAATGGAGGTCAGGGGAATCATTCTCTCTCTGTCTCTCTCTCTCTCCCCTAGACTCTCACATGCACACATACACTTGTACACACATCTACAGTTCACTTGCACATACATCCATACACACTATGCACACAAGCCTCCCCCCGCCCCTGCCAGCCCAGGAGCACCCTGACACACAACACCCCAGACCCACAGAGATACACACCCAACTCTAACTGGAGAGGCACATTCGCACATGCAGACATTCCCAGACTTCCCGCCACATACACATTCACGCCCTTACACATACAGACACACACTCAAACACGAACATAGATGTAGGCATACAGACTCACTTAAGCTGTGCGTAAATATTTACATACACACACACACACACACACACACACACACACACACACAAGACATACACGAGAACATCCTTGCTAAGACCAAATTCTCTGGCAAATTCTGGAAATTCTGAGCCCTTTGCCAGAGTTTCTGGAGCCTCTATGGGAGAAGACAAAAGAAAGTAGGTAGCCACCCTTCCTAGAGAGGGAGCAGGTTACCCCCAGAGAACTGGGATCCTAGGTGGGGACTGGTTCTTCCTCGAGGAAAGCAATGACTAGCAAATGCCCCAAATGGAACAGGGTCTGAGTGGGCCTTGACAAGCAGGGGAGCATAGTAGGGGGGCAGGGGGAGCAATCATACTTCGCTGGGGCCAGCCATGCATTGAGCAGGAAGGCATCGGTGTCTCAGATGTCCGTGTTGACCTCAGCGGCCAGTGCGGGAAGAGGGGGCACAAGGTTGCTGCACCTTCAGGCACGTGGGCACCAAGATGCCAAGCTCAAAGGGAGCCCCAGATCCGTAAGGCTTCCCATGCTCTGGGGCCAGAGTGCTGGACACTGTGACCAGGAAGCCCAGGGTCAGGGACCAAATGTTTCCACCACTGTTCCCATCGCCAGCATCTCCTCCGTGGTACCTGCACCCCAAAAGGCAAGCTAAATAGCTCCGTATTTGTAAATTAAATATAGCTGTACTCCAGCTTTTCAAAGAGCTGGGAAGGAGAGAAGGAGAAAGAAAAAGAGAGAGAGGAAGAGAAGAAAAGCTGCCGCCCTCAGGAAAGTCTGGCTGGTACAGATTGCCTGAGTCATGAATATTCATCTGGCGAATGAGGAGAGCGAGAGTCTGCATAACAGCTCCACCCACCCAACTGAAAGAAATGTCACCGCCTTTGCCAATAAAGTGCCAAAGGAAGCCGGTGGAGGCTGCCAGCCAGACGGTGCCAAACTGCTGACTTCCACTCCCAGGCGTGGAGAAAGCACATTGTTTCCGGCCCAAGGAGCCGCCACTCGGGGCTGGGGGAACAGAGCTGGTGGCTCAGAGAGAACCAGGAAGAAAAGTTACACCCGCCACCCACGGGAAGCCTGGTGGGCAGCGTGCCTAGGCCACGTCCTTCCCCAGTGCCCCTCCAAAGAGGGGCTCGATCCGACTGTTCCAAGGTGTCCTCTCTGGCCGACCACGGAGGGCCTGGCTCCCAGCTGGAGCTCCATGCTTCGCACTCCTTTGAAGTTGTCTCCAGAGTGTCTTCCTAAGTCCTGGATGGTTGCTAGAGACCAGAGGCGGGGGGGCAAAACAGGTGTTACCTTGGGCCCCAGAAGTCCAAAGTCACCTCGGCCCCATTTTGCAGAAAAGCACACCCCAAATGCAGGTGACTTTTCCCTCTCTGGGTCAATCCTATTGCCTCTCATTCCAAGAGGTTTTTTTTAAGACAGAGTCTGGCTCTCTGTTCCTGGCACCCACCTTCCCAGGCCTGAAAGCTTGCCTTGATGCCAGTCTTCCTGCCCATGGCTGTTTCCGATCCCCTGGGCTGTGGGCTGTGGGGGTAAGGACCGTGGCCTCAGGGTCCCAGCCCAGCACAAGATCCCAAGGTGTCTTGAGTAATTTGTTAAACAGGGGCATTTTCTCCCATCCATTCCCATCCCCGTGCTGGTACCAGACCCTGGTTCCTTCCTGTTGCCCTAAACGCGCATATCAAGTCCCCAAGAGGTCAGGCATCCTGCCCAAGAAGCTCAGTGGGGACCAGGACAGGCACTGAGTGGCTGGCCTCCCATCCGCAGGCCCTCTGTTCCCCATGAAGAGGGCTGAGAGGTCCCAGCGCCCCTCAGCACCCCATCCTCGGGTGGTACCCATTCTGCGGTGTCACAAACCAGCGTGCAGTTCCCCCACAGCTGGCTCCCGCCAGTGACTGCCTAAATGAATGGAAGAAGCAGAGCTGGAGAGAGGATGTTCTCTTAGTACAGAGAAGCAAGTAGGGCTGTGGGCGTCTCCAGCTGCTGCTCGTGTTATGTAAAGTTTGGGATGTGTATTTGGGACTCATTGAGGACATTTACGTGTTAGCATCTTACCTTCACAGACTGCTGCTCATTTCAAGTATCCCAAGTAACTCTTGGGCTGAACGTGTAGCAATACAAGCCAAGCGACAGGCTCTAAGGGAGGAGTACCCCCTCTAGGTAGCCCAAGAGACCCTCTCTCAGGGTTCATGGACCCCCAGAAATCAAGGGTGACATCCACCTGGAGCCCGGCTTCCTTCTGCAGGATCTTTGGCAAGTCCACACTCCGCTCAAGGCCTCCAGGACTGAAAGTCCTTTACTGCCTCTTTCATGGTTAAAATATCAGTGATTGTTGGGGCACCTGGGTGGTTCAGTCAGTTAAATGTCCAACTTCCACTCAAGTCATGATCTCCCGATTCTTGACCTCAAGCCCCACGTCGGGCTCTGTGCTGACAGCTCGGAGCCTGGAGTCTGCTTCAGATTCTGTGTCTCCCTCTCGCTCTGCTCCTTCCCCACTTGTGCTCTGTCTCTTTCTCTCTCTTTCTAAAAAATAAGTAGACATTTAAAATTTTTTTACTTAAAAAATAAGTAAATAAAAGATCAGCAATTGTTGCAGTTTCTTCCTTGAACTGGGCCAAAATCTGTGTCTTTGCAACATCCCTGAATTGGCCCAAACCTTGCCTGTGGGACCACACAGGACATGTCACTCCATCTGTCCAGGATGGTAAGTTCCTAGTCTTGCAGAAGGTAAGTTCCAATTTTTCAGTTGAAAAAGTTTCTGTGGTCAAATAAGTTTGGAAAAAATTCGATACGAGTTCCTTTGCTGCAGGACTTCTCTAAGCCTTTACTGTGCTCACACGCACCCACCTGAAGGTGCTGCGTTTCGTAACATGTATTTGCTCACAGAAGCAAATTTTTTTGTGGAACAACCTCAAGAAACCAAGGTTCTAAAGCACATTTTGGGAAACACTGCTTCAGCATGTTAAAGCAAACATTTCATTCCTTGGCCTGAACTCCTTCAACATTTCTCTTCCATTGGGCACGCTGCCTGGGCCTCTCCCCATTCTGGTCCTTTGCTGTCATGAGCACTGCCATGTGCTTGAGTTCCTCCACTGCTCCAGACAAGCTCTGGCCGCTGATTGTCCAGAAGAGCCTTTCCCTCCGGTATCCAGGACCCCATGTTCCCACCGGTGCAATCAAAGCCCCACTGGGAGGACAGCAGCTAAGTGTCTTCCCAGAAAGTTCCCCCAACAAGCCATGACTGTACCTCAGTTCCTTTTTCTGCTCCCAGACCCCGCAGTCGGAGCCCACGGGCAGATGCCCCTTATGCCAGGGGTTCACACAACGAGTCCCCGCTTGGCTTTCCCTGGACAGCATGATGGTGAGCCGTGGTGAGCCCCAACATCTCTGCACCAACTAGTAACTCACACCCAGCCAGGCTTTTTCACAGCATCACACAAAGCATGCATGTGGTCTAACATCTAGTCACCACACACTCACAGACAGAGCACTCTAATCACCCTGGGCTCCAGACCCAGAAGGCTTCTCGGGCTGAGGCCACGGTCGACACCTACACTGGGCGCCTCTGGCTCCACCGGGCCTCTCCCCTGAACCTTCAATCACTACCTCCATGCCTGCCTTCCCATCACCCTTCAAGTATGTGTTCAAGCCCAGGCATGGAAAAGAGGCTCCTCTCACTGGCCAGGTCCAACAGATTCTAGTGGCTCCCTGCTCTGGCTGTAGGGAAAAAGGGGTCGAAGCTTCCCCAGGCTCTGCAGAATGGCTAGAGAGGCCTGCCAGTGCTGGGGAGTGGGCAGGGTGGCGCACATGCCTGTTAATGCCACCCGCCCTCCAAGCAAGGCTCGATCCCTTTCCCTCAGACCTACTCCCCCAAGCCACAACCCTCTTTTCTCCCTTAACAAACACCCCAACTCCCACACACACCCACGCATGGCCCCATTCCCGCACCCAAACTGCTCTCTCCAAGGTCACCAACAAACTCCTATTTGTCAAGTCCTGGATCCTCTCCCTGGTGTCAGTGCCTGTGCAGCATTAGATATGGTTGACCTTTCTCTGGACATTCACCCCTGCCCTATGGAATTCCAGGACAATCTAGGCCCCCCCAACAATGGCTCCTCGCCTTCCTGACCATTAATGCAGTTTCTTCTCCCATCACATAAATGTGGTCATGTTGCAGGGCCCAATTTCCAGCCTTCTACTGCTCCTGCACCCCCTCCCTCCGAGATTTCATCCATAGCTTGGTCCTTGGGAAAAGCCCTGTGTGCCCCTCAAGTATGCCCCTGGGACCAGCCTCCTAAGAGCAGTCCTGCGGCCTACAGGCCACCGCCACAAGCCAAAGCTCTGGAAACCCAGCACCTCCTCTCTCCTCCGGAATCAGTTTCCAGTCCAGGTTCTCCATGATGCATAATCCTCCCAGGTTCACGGATCAAATTCTTGGCTTGCATCTCGACTCCTTATCCGCATCCATTAAATCATGATGTGCCGAGTCCTCTTATTTAATATTTATCTAATTTCCAAAATAAAAAAAGCTTTATTATTTATTCTGATTGAAGAATATGATATATCCTCAGTATAGAAAAAATCAAACCAATACTTAAAAGTATGAAAAAGAAAGTAAAAATCACTCAAAATCCTACCACCCAGATATAACCACTCCAGCATTTTGGTGAACAGCCTTCCAGACATATCTCTATGCATATATACACATAGAGATCTATGTATATAATTTATAGAAGAGGGATTGTATTATACATACTGTTCTCACTGACACCTGCTTTTCTCTCTCAACAATATGTCGTAGACATCTTTCTATGTCAATAAATAGAGCTCTACAAAATTATTTTAATTACTTCATAGTATTCCATTGTATGTATGTATCATACTTTATTTAGCTGGGTCTCTATTGATCCTTTAGAATGTTGTCAAGATTTTTTCTCATAAACAATATTGTGGTAAATATCCATGTGCATATCTCTTGCTTATTCTTTGTAATTATCGCCTTAGGATAAAATCCTACAAAATAAATTGGTGCGAGAGTATACTATTTCCAATTTTGCCACTCTGCCCTTCGGAAAATGCACAACAAGGTACTTCCCATCAACAGTGCCCCAGCATAGCCCCAGGTTTTAGTATTTGGTCAAATCAACAGATGGAAAAAGACATTCATTTTTGCTGGCATTGCATGAATTATTATTGAAAGTCAATGAGTGTCTTTTCTTGTTTGTTTGTTTGTCATTTGTGTTTATCGTCTTTGTGAATTGCCTGTTCGCGTCTTTTGCCCATTTTTCTAATGAGGTATTTATCTTTTCCTTAATGGGGGGTTTAAGAGTTCTTTGCACATTTGAGAATCAGATTAAACAATGATCTACCATATATGCTTTCCCTTTTGTCCTGTACTATTCTTTTTTTTTAATGTTTTATTTATTTTTGAGAGAGAGGAGAGACAGAGAGACAGCATGAACAGGGGAGGGAGAGAGAGAGAGGGAGACACAGAATCTGAAGCAGGCTCCAGGCTTTGAGCTAGCTGTCAGCACAGAGCTCGACGTGGGGCTCGAACCCACAAACTGCAAGATATGACTGGAGCTGAAGTTGGACGTTTAATCGACTGAGCCACCCAGGCGCCGCTCCTGTACTATTCTTTTAATGGTCTTAAATTTTTCATCTTCATATATTCAAATGTATCAATCTTTTCTTTTATGATTCCTGGATATCCCATCATGCTTAGAAGGAACATCCCCATGTTAAGATGACCAAAATAGTCATTCATATTTATTCATTCGTATTCATGAAGACTCTGTAGTCTTCGTGGCTTGGTCTTATTGGAGAAAGACAGAAAACCAGCTTGTGTTGTAATGGCTGGTCCATGCCAACACCATTTATAAACCAGCCCATATTTTCCCAACTCAATAGAAATGCCATTTTATCATATACAAAGTTCCCTTAAATACTTGGATCCATTTCCAGACCCTCTATTCTGTCCCAGTGATCTGTCTACTCTTACATAAGAATTTTAATTATTGTCCCTTTATATAACACTTTAATATCTGAGAGGGTACATAGTCATCATTTTTCTTTTTCAGGATTTCCCTTAACTACTTTTTTTTTTTTTACTTTTCCAGATTAGCTTTATAATTATTTTTGTACAATTGTTTTAAAATCTTGTTGCAATATTGATGGGATTATCTTCATTTTTGTACATTCCTTTAAGGAGCACGGACAAACTTAAAACATTAAATCATTTCACCCAAGAACTAGGGACATGCCATATTTATCCAAGTCTCTTTTCTATCAGGGGAGCTTTCTGGTTTTCTTCATGTAAATTCTACATGTTTCTAACAAAGTTTATTTCCAGGTATTTTGTGTTGCTGTTTTCTTCCTGACAGTGCAGATGAGGCCTTTTATTTTACCTTTGAGGTATTCATTTTAAAAACAGAAAAGCTACTAATTTTTATATGTTGTTTTGTTCCTGGCCATTTTGCCAAACTTTACTTTTACCAGTTGTTTTCATGAAATTGTCTTGAATTTTTCCAGATAAATAATCATCATATCTGCCAAATATGATTATTGGCTCTCCTCTTCCAATATGTATCTCTTTTTATTTCTTGTCTAATGAAAATGCCTAGCACTTTAGGAACAGTGGGGTTTTTTTTAATTTATTTATTTTATTTGGAGAGAGAGCCCAAGCACGGGAGGAGCAGAGAGGGAGGGAGAAAGAATCCCAAGCAGGCCCTGTGCTGTCAGTGTGTAGCCCAGTGCAGGGCTTGAACTCATGAATCATGAGATAATGACTTGAGCTGAAGTCAGACGCTTAACCAACTGACCACGCAGGCATCCCTAGGAAAAGTGCTTTTTTAAAAATACTGATAACAGGGGCGCCTGGGTGGCTCAGTTGGTTAAGTGTCCAGCTTCAGCTCAGGTCATGATCTCACGGGTTCGTGGGTTTGAGCCCCACATCGGCCTCTGTGCTGACAGCTCAGAGCCTGGAACCTGTGTCAGATTCTGTGTCTTCCTCTCTCTCTGCCTCTCCCCTGCTCACACTGTCTCTCTCTGTCTCTCAAAAATAAAATTAAAAAAAAAACATTTTAAAAAAATAAATAAATAAAAAATAAAAATACTGATAGCAATGGCTGCCCTTGTCTAGTTTCTAACTTTAATAAGAACATATCTAGGGGTTCACCAGACTAATACCTCCTGTGGATCCCTTCCTGTAACCACTATCCTGGTTTTGTTCATATTAATTTGTCACCTGTGTCATCACAAATGGGATGAATAAGGGTACAGGCTTTGAAGTCAGATAACCTGTGTTCAGGTCCTGATTGTCATTTAGTAACTATACAGTTTTGTCAATGTATTCAAGATTATTGAAACTAAAGGGATGTCGTTGTGGCTCAGTCAGTTAAGCATCCTACTTCAGCTCAGGTCATGATCTCATGGTTTGTGGGTTCAAGCCCTGCATCAGGCTCTGTGCTGACAGCTCAGAACCTGGACCCTTCTTGGACTTCTGTATCTCCATCTTTCTCTGCCCCTCCCCTGCTGTTCACTCTCTCTCTCTCTCTCTCTCTCTCTCTCTCTCTCTCTCTCTCTCTTTCAATAAATAAATAAACATTAAAAAAAATTTTAGGGGAGCCTGGGTGGCTCAGTTGGTTAAGTGTCAGGCTTCGGCTCAGGTCATGATCTCATGGTTTGTGAGTTCGAACCCCATGTCAGGGTCTGTGCTGACAGCTCAGAGCCTGGAGCCTGCTTTGGATTCTGGGTCTCCCTCTCTCTCTCTGCCCCTCCCCCACTCATGCTCTGCCTCTCTCTCTGTGTCTCTCAAAAATAATAAACATTAAATTTTTTTTTAATTTTTAAGGGATTATTGAAACTAAAAAAAAAAAGAGGGGGTTATTCTAAGGGCTAAGTGAGATAATCCACACGCTGGGTGCAGTATCAGTAAATGATCATGTTCTTAGGTCTTAGCCCCCACGTTCTCCTTCCAGTCCTACCTATGTCCCACTCTTAGGTTGACCTTCCCAAAACCCACCGGGCTAACAGCACCCTGCCACACCCTCACTTGCTCACAAGTCTTTAATTATCCTACTGCCTACAGAATGAAGGCCTAGATTCTTAAACTTGTGTCTGATATCTTCCATTATTCAACTCCAAATTTTCTTCCAGGCTTATTTCCTGTGGCCCCCTGCCACCCCTGCCCATCACACACCCCTCCCAACCCTTTCCTCCAACCTAGATGTTCTCACTAACGGTGCCTGATACCAAGTAGGTCCTCACTCTCCACTCAGATCCCTATATCAGATTTTAGATCTAAGTAATACAAAATTTAAATCTAAATGGGCTTTTAAACATAGATTCGGCATCTCACTGATGAGAAAGTTCAGATGCAATAGGCTTCAGGCACAGTTTGATCAGGGCTGGGACAGAATTTTTCTATGATGTTCCGGACTCTTCCCACATCCATATGTTTACAGTAATCTTCAGTTGTGTTCCCAGTCACCAGATGCCTCCCAGGAATTAGATTCACAAGCTACCTCATTCAAATCCAGACAGAGAGAGATTGGAAGTCTTTCTCCAGTCATCTAACCAAAAAAGTCTGGCCTTCTGTCTCACTGAGCCAGTCTACACCAATCCTTGTGACTGGGGAAATGTGTGAATTGATTGGTTTAGAACCAACCCATGTGTCAAAAGTGGGTCTGGAGGAGAAGGATTCTCTTGATTGGCTAAGTCAATCAGGACTCCACTCGAGAGAGAGCCACATAGCACATGGGAGATGGATGGGGTGTTGACAACTTTAATTGCACTACAACCTCTTCTGCATCACTCTCCTGGGACTTAGGCTTCCTTTAAGGCCCAAGTCAAGCCCCAGAGTTCTGATAATGTACCCACCCTCTTTTAGCTTCCAGAGTCCTTACTCTGCTCAAAATACAGTAAGCACATCCATATATAATTTGGTAATAGAGTAATTTGCCTATTCTTCCCAAATGATTAATAAAGGCAACAAAACACTTCATACAAGCTAGCCCTTTTGCCCTTCACAATAATCCTCTGAGACTCAGAAAGGTTAAGTGACTTGCCCTATGTCACACAGCCAGAGATGACATCACTCCCAAAGGCCACTGCAATGAGCTCGCACTCTCTCTCACTCTCTCTCTCTCTCTCTCACAGGCACATACCCCCGACTCTCTCCTCCAACCACCAACTCAAGCCCGACCCACAGATGCAGAACCCCCCTCCCTCTGGCACTACACCCTTTTTCCCACTTCACCTCAATTTCTAGAGTTCTTAGACTTCCTCCAAAGAGTACAGAGAAAGTTTTCTTGCCAGACAGCAGTTTCTAAGATTTGTGTGACAAGGCCGGGTACAATTCAAATGACTCTGGGTGATTTAATCTGCTTGGGGCTGGGGTGGTAAATCAGTGCAGCCCCGGCTGCCACGGCCGCCCCAGAAACCCACGAGGCAAGCTGCTGGTAGGCAGTTATCTGCAGATCTGCAGGTGAGGGCCCTTGAAGCATGAACGTCGGTCTGGGGAGTTCCCCTCCGCTGCACTCGGAATACATTTGAAGGGTCCTACAGCCCACAGCCTCTCCGGGCCTACGTGTTCCACCAGGAAAGAGCTTTCCCAAGGATGCAGCCCTCATTCTGCCTCCCTGCTGCCACCCCCCAACACACACACACACCATCAAAGCGCCACCCGCCCCCCGACACCGGATTCCACACCGGAGTCTTCAGGGATGGAGACCAGTGTTGGTCAAGCTCCCCCTGAAACTGCCGCCTCGCTGCCAGGTCCTTGCACACCCACACACACCCATTACCTCATTCCATCCCCACAACAACTTAATGAGGGAGGCATGTCCCTCCTCAGTTTACAGGTGACTTAATTGAGGTTCAGAGTGATTAAATAACTCGCCCAGGGTTATTACACAGCTAGCAGCGGGCAGAGCCAAGATTCAAATCCAGATTTATAAGACTCCAAAATCCTCATCCTGTTGAATCCACCCCTCTGCGGAGGCCAGAGGGAGCAAGCAGAGGGAAGCTGTTGCTGGAACCCTGTAATTTGAGAAGAGAGAAGGAAAGGTCCCTGACTGAAAGGGAGGGGATGCTCTGAGTGAATGAAACAGTCGTTTTGCCCCTACGAGGGAGATGTCTGAGAAGAAGGGAGTCACGCTTGCGAGGCTCCTACTGTGTGCCGAGCAGGTGTGTCTACACGAGGGCCACGTGCCAGGCTCAACATCCTGCATCCTGCCCAGGAGTCCGCAAGCAGGGTGACGCTGGCAGATGTCTACCAACTAGCAGTCTGGAAGAAAGAAAGACCCGGCTGGTAGCTTCGGCCAATTTCTGTGGTGTAAATACTCTCACTGTGGTTGACTTCGACCTACCAATAGGACAGCACTGACCACAGAGTTGAGAAGAGATGCCTTCTGTTGCTTCTGGAAGTCAGTAGGAACCCACCTCAGCACTCCACTGCCTGTAAGAGAGGTTTTATAAAACCACTCCACAGATGAGGCCATACAAAGAGGCACTCAGGGCCAAAATCCATTTCTATACAACTTTCAAATTCACATTGTCCCATATTCCCTGAACCAGAGGCAGCACAGGGGGCCACAACCAGTGGTCTCTACTCTCGGAAGGTGGACAACCTCTTGTGAGGTCCCAAAGGGCAGAAGAAGACCAAAAACCAGCAGACTGAAGTTCTGCATAAGGAAGAACTTTCTGAGTGCCCCTCTTTGGGAAGGCGGCCATGCCTGGCACATAGTGAATACTCGGGAGAATGAACAAAGAAAGGAGTAATCAGTTGAATGAAAAAGCCATTCCATAGATGTTCCATTGATCCTTCACACTCACCAAATCCAAACCTGAATTCATCTTCTTTCCTCAAAAATCTCTCCCTCTCCCAGTGTTTCCATCTCAGGAAGGACCACCGATCAGGAAACCCCGGGAGCCCTCCTTCCTCACTCCTCACACGCAATCAATCAACAGATCCTACCTCCTCTGCTTCCCGGTTCTTCTTGAACAGGTGTTGTCCTCAGCACACCCACTCTGCTCCCGTGGCTCAGACCATCACCATCTCTCCCCTCTGGCACTCACCCTAGCCTGTGTCCATGCCCAACCCCCATCAAACACATCATCATAGCTGCCCACATGATCTGTCAAAGTTGCCCCTCTGAGCATGTCCCTCCCATTCCTTCGATGGCTCCCCATTACCCAGAGGATGGAATGGAAGGCCCTTGGTCCTCCATGGTCTGGCCTCATCTCGCTCTTCTGTTTGACCCCTTACCTCTTGGTCCACTACATGTTGGTGTTGATTGTGGGTGAAACAATGCCAGACTTCTTGGGGTCCTTGCACACTGTCCAAGCCTCTGCTCATCCTCCCACCTCCCTTCCCTTCCCTGTAAAAATTCCTTTAAGACTGAAGTAAGATGCTCTAGAAGGTGCCTCCTGGGGGCCTTTTAGACTAATATTTCATAATGATTCTAATGCCAATTCCTTAAATTCAAGGCTTTCTGGATTTTACAGTCACTGTCTCTTCATGGGACCCTGCAAGGTCTTTAGGAGCTCTCGAGTTCAATTCCATCATTTTATGGACAGAAAAATCTAAGGCCCAGAGAGGGAAAGGGATTTTCCCAGGACCACATAGCAAATGAGCGGTGGCAGAGCCAGGACAAAAACCAAGCACCTGCCTTGCCGCCCAGGACTCTTTCTTGGCATCACACTCTCCACCCTGATCCCCTGATGCTAACACAACCATCCTGCCAACCCCACCCTGACCTAACTCTTCACACCCAAGCCAGATTAGCACCTTGCCTGCCTTTGTTCATGCGGCAGCAAGGCCATTCCCTCACCTCCACAACACCTCCAGGAAGGCTATCCTGATTATCAAGCCAAACCCATCCACATGCCCCACACCCTTTCTCAAACCCCCTGCATTTGTCAGAACCCAGCAACTAGGGTTTGGTTCACTCACAGCAATCGTGCCTTGTGCCATGTCGCCAGGTAGGACACCCACTCCTCAGGCCTGGCCAACATCTCATCTTCTTTCTCCTCCTCCTCCTTCTACGTCCCCCAGCTCAGTATACACCTGCTCAGGGTAACAAAGGATAGTGAACAGAGCATGGCATCTGAAATCAGGCACATGCAGGGTCAGATCCCCGTTCTGTATATCCCCGACTGGTTGCCCTTAATCCATCCGAGCCTCTGAGCCCTGCTTCAGGTGAGCTTGAGCCCCGAGTGAGCCCTGCTTCTCTCTCTCTCTCTCTCACAAAAAAAAAAAAAAATGCACCTAAGCCTCAACCTTCCTTATCTATAAAATGGACCCTTCCCCCAGGGTTCCTCTGAGGATTGAATGAGATCTCCCAGGTTACAGGTCTAGCATTTAGAGGGCTCTTGATGAGCGCTCCCTTCCCCACTGCCTTTCTCCATAAATCCCCAAGGCGCTGTGCGGGAGCTCCTCTGGGTTGGGAGGTGGGTAGACTCGTGGACATTTTCTCTCACTCGCATTTTCAACAGGCTATGAGCAGCCTGTGTGCAGAAACGTGGGGTGTATCCAACCCCCTTCCCCACCCCCAACAATCTGCTTTAACCTTCCTATCTCCAATGCCTTGTTTATTTTAATATCAGCCGTTTCACTTTTCTGTTCATGCAAAAAAAATTATAAAAACAGATTTAAAAGGAAAAGAAGCATTTAATGAGTAAAACTGTCTGCAGCCCTGTTTCTTTCTCGGGAAAAAGTGGCTGTGATCCTGGCATGAGTGAGGGAAGCTCAACAGCTTCCCTTCATTGCAGCTGCCAGGAGCAGTGCATTTCAGAGTGGAACAGAACCTCCAAATTAAACAGCATGTCTCCCAGCCAGGCGCTTCCTGTGCCGAATTCATCTTGGCAGGTGACACCCCAGCTCAAGCAGGGATCCAGCACCGACATGAGCCACTTGCAAGGCTCTCTGTTCCTGCCCACCTCCAGCACGGAACCAGCACCGCCAGGCCCCAGCAAAGCACTGACCTCTGGGATAAGGCTCTGCAAGGGGAAGGACACAGCAGGAAGGAATGGCTCCACCTAGCCAGCAGCCAAGGGGACCAGGACCCCTCCCAGTTCCTGAGTTCGGGGACCAGCACTTTCCTCTGCCCAGACAGCATAAAGATCAGATCTAGGACTTGCTGCTCACACAGAAGTTTGGAAAATCTGCTGCTACTTCCCCGCCTTCAAAGGTGTCATTTTGGAAGGCTACTCTGGATGGAATGCAAGGGCCAGACTCCAGAAGGGCTCTGCCCACCTCAACCACCACCTACTCCCCTAAAAAAGATGAAGAACTGAGAAAGCAGAAAATCGCACATGACCTTCAACTATGCACAGTAGAGACTGTCCCAGGGCAGAAAGCAGGCTGGGCCAGGATGGTGGTCCCCCTCCCTTGTCCCAAACCTCATACCTTTCTTAATGTAGTCCAGTGACCTCACACTGAACTTACTGGCCCTTGAACTCCTGAATCCCTTTCTCATTTTTCCAGCAGTCAAGAAATTATTATCCCTGTGACATTACATCATGCCAAATCCACCTTATCACTCCAGCCTGCTGAAATCTTTCAGGATCCTGACTTGGCTCTCTGAGCTCTGCTCTGTCTTTTCTTCTGTTCCATCACCTCTTGCTGTTATAGGCCCGCACCCCTTATATCTCCTTTTGGGTCCATGGCATCTATTGGTCAGAACAGGATAGAAGGCAGGGCCCCATGGCTGCCTCAAAAGCCCTACGCAGACTGACCTGGTTCTGATTCCAGGAACATTCTGTGGCTGTCTTTCAGCCAGATGGGAGTCCCCTCGATGCTCCCCGCCCCCAGCTACCCATCACGTCCTCCAGAGCATGAGAGACCCTATCCAGTGTCTTAGGAGGCAGCGTGATATGACAGGAAGGGTCAGACAGATTCAGGCTTGAATCCCAGCTCCCTCAGTCTTGGGAATGCTGTTTAGCTTCCTAGAGCCTCAATCTCCCATCTGTAAAATGGTCACTGTCACATCCAGAGCACAACATTAAGATCAGACATGTGACGTATCCAGCTCACAGCAGGTACTCAATAAATCATAGATTCCTCTCCATTCCACACGGGCTCATTGGTTTCATCCACCAGTGGCTAAGCTGTCAAGAATCTGAAAGATTCGCCTGCTCTTGGTGAGCCCATGTTGGCTCTGGGGATCGTCACCTTCTTTTCTTTTACTTTTTAAAAAAATGTTTGTTTTTATTTATTTTGAGAAAGAGAGAGTGCAAGCAGGGGAGGGGCAGAGAGAAAGGGAGAGAGAATCCCAAGCAGCCTCCATGTTGTCAGTGCAGAGCCTGACTCAGGGCTCCATCTCACGAGCTCGTGAGATCATGACCTGAGCTGAAATCAAAATTCAGGTACTTAACCTGACTCCCCTTCTTTTCTAATCACAGACTTCACCATCCATACTAGGTCCTCGTATTAAGATGACAAAAGCCAGGGGCGCCTGGGTGGCTCAGTGGGTTAAGCCTCCGACTTCGGCTCAGGTCAGATTCACGTTCATGGGTTCGAGCCCCGCATCAGGCTCTGTGCTGACAGCTAGCTCAGAGCCTGGAGGCTGCTTCCGGTTCTGTGTCTCCTTCTCTCTCTGCCCCTCCCCCTCTGCTCTGTCTCTTCTGTATCAAAAATAAATAAAGCATTAAAAAAAATTAAAAACAAATTAAAAAAAAAAGATGACATCAGCCAAAGCCCTGGGTCTTTTTGATGTGAACTCCCATCCAAACAGTCTTCCCTTTCTGGATCTGTGAGAGTGTTTAAATAAAATAGCAACAGTTATAATAACAGCTTAATCCTTCCAATCCCACTATGAAAAAAAAAAGTAGTGGGACACCTGTGTGACTCAGACAGTTGACTGTTTGACTCTTGATTTTGGCTCAGGACATGATCCCACAATTGTGGGATCAAGCCCTACATTGGGCTCTGTGCTGAGCGTGCAGTCTGCTTGTGATTCTCTCTCTCTCTCTCTCTCTCTCTCTCTCTCTCTGCCTGCCCCTCCCCAACTCTCATAATAAGTAAATAAATGTTAAAGAAAAAAAAAAACACATCCCTCTCCTTGACATTCACATCCTTGCTTTACAAGCCCATTCATAAAACACACTTTGCAAATCCAGGGGCAGAAGTGCACCCAGTCATTCAGTAAATACCAATGAAACACCTGCCACAGCCAGGCATTCTCCTGGGCACATGGGATACATCAGTGGCCAAACAAGACAAGGGTCTCGCCCCTACAAGGTCTGTTGTTCTCACCGGGACACCAACAGTAAGAAAACAAGGTTAAATGAATAAGTTATTTAGTGTATTAGAAGGTGATCAGGGCAGGGCGCCTGGGTGGCTCCGTGGGTAAGTGGCTGACTTCGGCTCAGGTCATGATCTCACAGTCTCTGGGTTCGAGCCCCGCATCAGGCTCTGTGCTGACAGCTCAGAGCCTGGAGCCTGCTTTGGATTCTGTGTCTCCCTCTCTCTCTGCCCCTCCCCTGCTCACACACACTCGTGTGTGTGTGTGTGTGTGTGTGTGTGTGTGTGTGTGTGTGTCTCTCTCTCTCTCAAAAATAAACAAACATTTAAAAAATGCTTTAAAAAAGGTGATAAGGACAATAGAGAAATTAAAGCCAGACAAGGGGAATCAGGTGCCTAGGAGGAGGAAGCAGGCAGCAATTTTAAGTAGGGTGGTCAGGGCCTCATTAAAAAGGGGCACTTGAGGGGCTCTCGGCTGGCTCAGTCAGAGAAGCATGTGATGCTTGATCTCAGGGTCATGAGTTCAAGCCCCATGTGGGGTGTGGAGATTACTTAAATGAATAAAACTTTTTTTAAAAAAGTGACTCTTGGGTGCTCCATAGCCACATCTGTGTGGCCAGTGGCTCCTATATCGGACAGCATAGTTCTAGACATTTCCATTAACATGAATTCCCACAGTGAAGTAGACATTCCCTGTCACAAATCCCAGAAGACCTACTTAAGCTACCAAATACCATGAACCTGGGCCACTCCCGACAAGAAGGTTGATAAATGTTACCAAGTTAGTGGGAATGGACACAGGACCAGACTGCCTCTTCCAGCTAACGTCTTCTCCCATTTCCTCCACCAACTGCCTAAGCCCACTGTCTTCACCTTATCTTCCCCTCTCTCCCTGACAGCCTGAAATCTATCCTTCCATCCTCACAGCTCCGTGAGAATTGCTCCTGGAAAGGTAAGCAACACTCTTAAAAAGCATCTTCCCCAGAGCGCCTGGGTGGCTTACTCAGTTGAGCATCTGACTCTTGACTTTGGCTCAGGTCATGATCTCACAGTTTGTGAGTTCAAGCCCCCCATGGGGCTCTGTGCTGACAGCAAAGAGCCTGCTTGGGATTCTCTCTCCCCTTCTCTCTCTCTCTGCCCCTCCTCCACTCGTGCTCTCTTTCTCTCTCTAAATAAATAAATATTTTAAAAAATATACCTTTCCTTCTTGCCTGGCTGTCCACACTTGATCTGCCACTCGCGGATGTCAACTGCTACTGGTCCACATACGGGTCTTCATGATTAACAGCCTTTTGGAAAAGAAAGAGAGTGACACATAAGAGAACACTGGAAGGAGATGATAAAGTTGTTCATCCATTCATTTGTTCATTCCATGGATGTGTATTGACCTTTCACTGTTGTAACCCGGACTCAGGGTCGCGTTCCTTCACTGAGCCCCGCATTGAGGCGCCAATTGTCTTATCCCGGAGGCTGGGTCTGGCGCACTTGTCCCCGGCAGTCCGTTCGGCGGTACCTGTTTCGTCAGCCCCGACCAGCAAGGCGGAGAATCATCGCGCGGGTTCTTTTCCTGAGGGAGGGAGAGAAAAAGGGGGCAGAAGAGGGAGACGCAGAGAGTAAAGACAACACTCACGGTTTCCGATCAGGCAAAAGAGAGAGAGAGCTTTATTCAGAAAACTGTCTCTTATAAAGGTTTCAAGGCTGGAAAACAAAGCAGCTGACCAAGGTCAGTTACCAGGTAAACAGAGTCAAATGAATATCAAAAGAAATGCCCAGATTTGCCTCAGCAATGCTGGGAAGGGGGGAGTTAGCACTGAATAATCCAAAATACGGTTTTGATCTTTTGTGCACCTTGGCCACTCCACGTCTTGCCCAGCAAGACAGACACCAAAGTTATTTTGACCAGAAAATGGCAGTCTCCAGCCTCTAGATGCAAATCTTTTTACTGGTTCACTCTCCAGAGAGTGATAATCCTTGCCTGAGGCAGATAGAAAACTTGGCAGCCCCCGACATTTCACAATACCACCTGTGCCGGAGATGGTTCTGACGGGGGACACATGCGTGAGCAGAACAGCTCAAAGTCCTGGCCTCATGGAGTTTACGTTCTGGCAGGAAAACAGAAAGCTTATGCGACATAAATAAGTAAATACATAGCAATGTCCAACGGTGACCAATGTTATGGAGAAAATTAAGCAGAAAAGGGGTAGGAGGGGTGCAATTTAAAACAAGGATGTCTTCACTCTCATAGATACTTCCACTAAGCGAAACATACACACAGATCACTTCTCAAACTCACCACACACACACGCACACGACTCACACAGGCTCATGATACAAACAAGCATGTGGGCATCCTCTCCACTATGAAAAGTATATGCTCACACAAACACACCCACACACACATACACACACACACACACACACACTCCTCAGCACACACACACGCATACCCAAGCCCAGCTTACTCGGAGAAACACACCCCCAAGTTCTCACAGAGAGACTAGAAAGTCCAAACCGACAGGACCCTCGGTGGCCAGAAGGAATGGAAGACTAGAGAGGGACACCAGATTGCCTGAGGCCAGTGACAGGGTGGGTGTGAACTTTCCAACACACCACACCCTCCCCTGCCCACAGACCGCCAACCTCAGCATGCAACAAAGGTTCCCACGCTTGTCAACACCCACAGATGAGCACACAGACTTGTGCCCAGGGACACGCGTGCAGACATGCACATTCACACAAAAACACGAACCTCCTTCCCCTTCCCAGGCAGCACGGTGGGGTGAGATTTGGACAGCTTCTTATGGGGTCAGCCTTGCCTGTCCCCATCACCCTCTCCCACCCACCCTAGCCGTTCCGGCCACCATGGCATTTTCCTCCTGCCCTAACCTGTGGCTGTGGTTTCCCCAGGTGACATGTGTGTCATACAAATGCATCATATGTGAACGTGTACACATGTGGTTTGCAAATGGGGTGGGCACATCTGTAAGAGTTCACCCATGGGGGGGATGCAATGCGTGAGTGCCTTTATGTGCGTGTGCAGGTGGGGAGGTCTGTGCACACGTGTGTGCATGCTCCCAGGAAGACGGAGAAATTTATCATCACAATCTTGCTTCTCCAGGGGCTGAAAGCAAAGCAAAGTTCAGGTTTAAATCACTCCACCACCGGCAGGAGGGGTTCCCTTGCCTTACATGATTATCTGCGTGTGGTGTGCAGCCGACCGGGCTGGCAGGCAGGAGGCAGCGAGCAAGCCGTCAGCGTCAGCGGGGAGTCATTTGTTGTCTCCAGGCCCTTGGGACGGGCTGTGGCTGCTCCTGGAGCGGGAGACCGAAGTGTAGCAGCCGTGAGCACCAGCCTGTCCCAGGTGCTGGGGGGTGAGAGGGGGCAGGGGGAAGGGGAGGCTTCCCTGTGTGACAGAGGAGCTTAGAGAGACCAGGCGGGAACCTCCAGGCCAGAGGGAAGCCCGGGCACTTCTTGGCCTAGATGGAGAGAGAGTCCAGGCAGAAGGGCATCCCCCACCTGGCGAGCTCTCCACTGGCCAGGAAAACACCAGCAGGGCTCCAGGAAGTCATAGCCTGACACAGTGCGCCTGACTCCTTTCTCCTGGGTCTGCCACCTCTTGTCCGTCTCCATCTCTGTCCCTCTCTCTTTGTTTCTGTGGGATCGCTCTTGGTCTCTCCCTATCTCTCTGTCTCTGGGATTCTTTGATCACTTCAGGTCTGATGTCCAGGCTTGTCCGTCCTTCCGTCCATCCTTCTAACTTCAAGGCTTCCCTCTGCTGACCGCTGTCACCTGCAGCCATGCTTGTGACACACTGCACACCTCCCAGAGCCTGCCATCCCATTTGAGCCTTTCGTCATTTGGGGAACATGCTGAGAGAGCCGGGACTGGAAATCCCAATGTGCAGATGAGGAAACTGAGCCCCCAGAAATTAGGGGTCTTGCCCCACACCACGGGCAGGCATGGCCTTAAAACCCAGGTGTGTTTCCAGCTCTGTGACGAGCCTCCCCTACCTCCGCCTCACCCGGAGGCACGAGCAGTTCTCCCCAGCAGCCCAAACCCCAAAGCGAAGAGAATTTAAGAACTCCCTGCCAAAAAACCAGCTCCTCCCCAGCTCAAGCACTGAAACTGCCTTCAACTCACTAAAAGTTCTAGAAAACATAAGCACAGAGGTGGGAGGCATGGGGCCTGTGCATGTCCCTCGAGGGACGCCCCATCACCATCCCACTCTCCTGAAGTGTCTGTACGTCCCCACATTCCCTGAGCCCACCTGGAATGAATGGACTTCCCGCTTCTTGAGTAACTCAGGTGCCTTCTGAGGTCTCAGTCTTCCCATCTGTACAATGGGAACCATGGGTCTTACTCACACTGCTGAACCAGGCCCCTGCTCCTAAAACATAGCAGCTCCTCTTCCCCTCCAGGACCCTGATCCCCAAAAGACCCCTGACTTCAGCCCCCAAAAGCCCTCGGATACCTCGGAAGGATCCCTGCGTCCCTGTGGGCCCAAACTGGCTTTGACCAGCTGGGCAGCTGGGCAGCAACCGTGGCGCCGTGGGCCCAGAAACAGAGCCCCGTCTGCAGCAAGGTCCAACAGCCTCCCGAAGCCTCCACCGCCGCCTCCAGCCCCCACCCGAGAGGCGTCAGCACCAACGACCCGCCAGGGCCTGCCCATTTTCCTTTCTTTTCATTGCTGGCTCCGAGCGCAGTTATAGAACCTGGTCTCCACAGAGTAATTTACTGGCAGAATCTCTCCCAGAATCCAGCTTGAAACCAAGCTGTAAAAACAGCTTCGAGTGTAAATAATTCATGCAGACAATATGACTTTTTTATGTAAATTCGGTGCATTAACCCTCTATTATAATGATGGACGACAGATAGGGGCGACGTTGCCTTGGTAAGAGCTAATGGATGGCCGCCATAAATTCACTGCACATTTTATTGTGTTGCTGGAAATTGTGCCTTCAGGCAATGCTGTTTACTTTTATGTAAAACTCTAGGTTCCCTAAATATTACAAATATTTTACATCTAGCTCCTCAGCATTTGGGCTCTGCCCACAAATCAAGCTTTCTCCATGTGAGTTGTAATTAAAGGTTTGTTGTTTTTTTTTTTCCTGGGACAATTATCTCCAACTATAAAGAGAAATATTTTTCCCCTTTAGATGTTCCGTCATTGACTTATTAACAAATCCTTTTGGAGAAGGAGGTTGTAAGCGACTCTCTGTGTACTCGGCATGAGTGGGTCAGCAAGAGAAGGGGACGCTCTGGGTACAAGAGCGTGGTGGCTGGCTGTTATGTCTGACCGCCACTCTGGTTTATTTACACATATGATATTCTGGGCCTTCCTCCCCTCCCCTCTTCCTTTCTATAATTCATGACCACTTTAGCAGGGCAATTCCTCCAGCCACCTTTGCAAGAGATTGGCCCCTTGTAAGCCCCCTGCCCACACTCCTCTGGGGTGGTAGATGGCGGGGCTTTATGCCCGAGAGGTCAGAAGCAGAGTCTTCACAGCTGGCTGCCCAAACACACAAGCAGATTCATCCCTTTCTCACCACTCCCCCACCTCCAACCTGCTCACACGGCCCAGAGCACCTGGGACAGAAACTCGGGTTTCCTGCATTGATTGCCATCCAATCCGAAGTGTCGGAAATGCCTTTTTGGCTCAGTCCCTGCCCGGGGAAGAAGTCACGAGGATGCCATGGAGTCTTGCGTGAGGTCTGGGAAGAGGAAGGCGAGAACCTCCGAAGCTTCTTAATGAAGGGAGGCAACAGCTGGAGCGGCAGCCCTCTTTAAGAAAAATCCTCACACTTGTTTATTATTGTCATCAATATTAATGGCCCTTCTGTTAATATTCATACAGCTGCATTAGCACCATCCAGAAGCTCCTGGGATCTCCAAGCACTTCTAAGGGCATGTGGATTCTGCCTCTGGGGCCCCCACCTCTCTGCCTGTCTCTCCCCAAGCGCATAACACCCATCCGATACAGGTCCCAAACCACCCTCCTCTCCGACCAGCACCTGCTTTTGGAAACCCTGAGCCACACGGGATTTGGAGTCATCTCAAAGTCCTGGGGCCTCTGAGGTGAGGATGGAATGGAGAGATGTTCCCGGCCCCTCCAAGGGGCACAGGAAGGTTCTGATAAAGGTGGCTTAAGAAAGATAGTTCATTTCCCCCCAAGGGCTCATTTCCTGCAGAGTCAAAAAAAAAAAAAAAAGACACGTTGGTTAAAAACAAAGATGAGATCTCATTTTTCACCGATTCGATTGGCAAAGATAATTATAATAATAACAGCAACTGCAGTGACCAGCTTGCTTCCTATACAGGAATCTGAGCTTAACCCTCCATGCCCGCTCTTACTGAATGTCAGAAGGCCTGTGCAGACGGTGAGCTATAACATGAGATGAAACATAGACTCTGCTTACTCTCTGACCCAGGGATTCCATCTTCAGGAACCTTCTGCATGTTAATAATTGAAACTGTCGCTCCCTCCAAGTGAAATCCGCTTGCTGCTCCCCTCCGCATCCACCTGACCTTCCCTCATCCGTCCCCTGACCCTGCCTCTTGCCCATTCTTTCAACCTCAATGTCAACCCCTCCGAGAAGCCCTCCCTGACTCCCGAGTCTAGGTTATCTTCTCTTGTCTTCCTCTCTCACAGCTGGAACTTCTCATTCATGCTTTGAGCACTTTTCCTTTGCACTCCGTATCACATGCTTATTGGATCATTATTTGGGTAAGTGCTCGAGACACCAGCTCGAGGCAAAAACAAAAACTGCTAGCAGTCTCCCCTGCTGGCAGGGGCTGAATGGCCTGTCTCCTCACTGCGTCATAAACTCTGTAAAAGCAGGACTGACCATGTTGTCTTACTCACCCTTTCTAGCCCAGGCCTGGTACTGGGCTAGTAGGTAGAACACACTTGGTAACATCTGTGGCATGAACGAATGAACGAACGAATGAACGGATGAAATTCACAAAGATACATACACATTGAAGTTCATTGCAGGGATATTTATAAAAGCAAAACAATTGGGAAAAACGCATATCACCATCAGCCGGGGACTGTGTAAGTGAAGCGAGGTCTAGCCACACGCATAATGCAGGCGTTAGAAGTAAGAGGTGGATCTACATGTATTGATATAAAGGATGTCCATGACATATTGCTGAGTGGGGGGAAAAAAACAGGTGACAGAGCCATGTGGCGTCTGATCTCACTCAGGGTAGAATTGCATACGTGGAATCTATTTGTATATATTTATGCACAGAGATAAGTCTGGAAGGACGTTCACCAAAATGTTATGTGGTTATCTCTGGATGGTGAAATCTGAGGTGATTTTTACATTTTTCTTTGAACTTTTCCATATTGTCTGAATTTTTCGCAACAAGCATATGTATCCTTTTCTACAAAATGATAACGCTGCTTTCAAAAGAGAAAGAAAGTATAGGTACGTTGGACAAGGATGGGGGGTGCCTGGGAAGGGGCTCAATCCCAAGCCAGGTGAACCGGAAGGAAGCCGGGACTAAGGGGCTTTCCCGCCTCTGGCGTGGGCTCAGCACACTGTTCACGCCGCCAGCCAGCCAAGGGACGTGTAGGGCCCAAGCCCCTATCCCATCCCATTCTCCAGGCACATCATGCCTGTCCAGAGCGGAGTTTCTAAATAGGGATTTCCACATTTGAGTCTTCTGACATGCTTTACCGCCTTGGAGCTGTTTTGCAAAATTCATGGTGGTTTTCACAGGCTCCAAGCTTCCTGGGACCAATTCCATTTTGAACAATAGCGGAGTGTCTGCTTGCGGGCGGGGTCGGCCCACCCCAGAGCAGCCTCCCAGCCTCTGTGAGCTGGGACTGTAGGGCTGAGTGTCGAGGCCACGGCATGAAAATACATGAGCTTGCCCTTGTCCTGTCCTCACCCTCCTGCTTAGGAGGAAAGGGAAAGGAGGCAGTGGGCCCCCTCCCTGCCCTCTGGTGCCTGAGGGGACTCTCCCCCCAGGAGGTGAGCGAAACAAAGCCCTTCCCAACATCCCTCCCTCTCTACCTGGACCACCTCCTGTGGGTCTCCTGACCTAAGAACCACCTAGAGCTCTCAGAAGCTAATTGACTTGGCCAAGTCAAGGTCACAGGGCAAGATAATGGCAGGGTGCAGGATTGAAACCCGGGTTCCTGCTGCTCGCCAGTACATGCCATAATTTTAAAAAGGCTTGCTGCCCCTTTCCTTAGGATAAATCCAAGAGGTATAGCAGTAGAGTCACTACTTCCAAAGTAAGCCACAAAAGACTGGGCTCCCTGTCCTTAGCCCTGCCCTCCCTCAGTCAGTTCCCAGTACCCAGGATGATTTCTACAAAATTTACTCACCAGGCGTTCCTCTGCTTAAAAGCCATCTATGGCTCCACACTGCCCATGGGGAATGGAGGGTGGCCAGGGCGATCTAAGCCCCTTAGCCTGGCACTCAAGGTCTTTTGTGACATGGCCTTGGTTGGGCTCCAACCACACCCATGTACACTCTTCACCCTGCACACTCGTGCGCCAGCCCCCACTGAACGACTTCCCATTCCCCCGGCCCTCCCTGCTGCCCTACCTCCACTCTGTGGCCCACGCTGCCCCCTCCCCCACTTCCTCTGGATGATTCCCACTCGTTCTCTAGGACCCAACTTGAGAGTCACCTCGTCTGGGAAGTCTTCCCTAATACTTCCCTGCTCCCAGACGGACCCCAGCCATCGATGCCTCCTTTATTCAGTTCCCCAGACCCGGTGCAACTAGTCATTCATTGGGCACTTTATTCAACAAGCAGGTATTCACTACCTAGTACGCACCAGCCCCTCTCATGGCATCTACCACACGTAGTGTCTGTCTCTGGAAGTTTCTTGATGGCAGGGGCATATGACCAGGGCCCAGCATCGCTCTATTTTACAACTCTGTGGCAGTGACACAGAGCAGCAGCCCCATTTCACAAATCAGAAACCCACGGATCCTTCAGCAGGCTATAGGCATGGGCAAAAAGAGAAAAGAAAGGGTTTCCTAAATGCAAACCTGACCCGATGACCCCCAACCAGGAGTGCCTCACCTCCTCCTGCAGTCCCCAAACATTTCACCTGCTCACTCCACCTACAGGCCTGCTCTCTCCCCTCCCCTACATTCTCCACCTTCCTGAGCCTTTTATTATTCTTCCCAGAATTCACAGTCTCTTCCTACTGGGCCTCGCACCTGAGTTTACCTCTGCCTATGACAATCTTCTGCCTTGTTCATCTGGGGCTCTCAGATGCCTGATACATGGTGAGTGTGTGAGTAAATGAATTAATGAATGATATCTCATAGGTGTTGCAGCCCCAAGAGGTGTAAAACTCATCACCCTCCCTCCGAAGAGAACCCCTTCCTTCTTCCTTCTGACTCCGTGGACAGCCTCATCAACCATCCCATCACTGGGGCCACAGATGGAGCCGGCCCCCTCCTAGCTCTCCCCCTCCCTCCCCGCACTTCATTATCTAATCAATCTCTGCCTACCGTTGATGCTGACTCAGCAATTCCCTCTGACCCCCCCCCCCCCGACTTCCCCTTCTCTGCTCCCCTACTGCCTGGGCTCAGGGCTACCCCACAGCAGCCAGGCACCCATGATTCCCCCCCAGAACCACCTCCCACTATAGTCCTTCCTCCCTGCAGAAGCTCGAGTGAGGCTTTACTCTGACCCCGACCCTCTCCTTCTTAAAGGCCGTCACTGGCCCCCACCGCCCCAGTATGTGCAACCCTGGATGACCTACCAGGCAGGTCCCCCAACTCCTGCCAGCTTGCTCCTGCTTGCTCCTGCTTGGCCTCCAACTGGTCGGAATGGGCCACACCACTCCACGGCTGCCCTCCTTCAGGCCGCTCACCCTCTGGGCTTCTTCATCTGCTGACCCCTCCTCATCCTCCAAGATTTGAGCAACAATTGCCTGCTCAGAGAAGCTTTCCCTAAGTCTGTCTCCTGTCCCACACCGTCTCCTCATCGGGGCTAAGTGGCACTCCTCATAGTCCCTTGTGCTATCACCTGCTTATGGGTTCATCTCCCCCATTCGGCGGCAGGGCATCCAGTGCCCAGTGAATATCTATTATTGTTGTTTGGGACAGGGTGGATTTCATTAGTCCCAGTTTACAGATGAGGACACTGAGGGGCAGACAGTCCGTGTGACTTTCCCAAGACCTCAGTGCCAGCAAGTGGTGGAGCCCCAGCCTGACCCCAGGTGTCACTGTTCGTCTTTCTGAGCCACTCTAGCAAGCATCTCATACATACACACACACACACACATACACACACACACATGTGTGTGTGCGTGTGCTAATACACACTTCTGCACATGTAGGAATGCACATACAGAGGTGTACATAGCTCTACTAACACACAGATGCACAGACACAAATAGCAGACCCCACAGGCATCCCTAGTGACCCACACCTAGGCTGTTACACACCCGGTGATGCACACCTATGAACAGGAACGTGCATGTGCATGCACACATGTGCGTGCGTCCCTGACCCACATGGATGCACACGAACACACACTGACACTACCCAGGCACACAGACAGACAGACATGCACAGATACATACATCCGTGCACACACACCTAGTCACCAATACAAAACTACCTGCAGACGGCACACAGAGAGGTCCACACATGCGTACGTTCAGAGATGCTCACATATAAAACCACACATATAAGACCAGCACACAGGCACACACTGACACAGAGATGCCCTCAGGTACCACACACGTGCATTTGTACGAATGCAGGTAGCATGTGTACACACACGCTCACAAGGACAGATCTGCATACCCGCAGACCCTCTTAAGGGGAAGCATATACATTGACCAGTGTGCACAGACGCACGCTAGGAACGGTAGTGAGCGGCGCAAGTCAAATGGAGCCGTCTGCTAGGGGCGGGTGGGCAGGGGGGCTTGGGGGGGCCTGTCTGAGGTACCTTGGGGCGCTCACATTTTTACAGCTCAGGAAGGCAGCTGACATACCAGCCCGGCTGTGACGGTATTTTGCATAAATGCTAATGTATTAATTACCATGTACAGTACACAGAGCTGCCATTTAAAAGAAAAAGTTAAGACTTTTTAATTCAAAAGCCCCATGCAGGGTGGGGGTGGGGGTCTGCCCTGCATGGTGGGTGGAAGCAAGCAGGGCAGCCAGGCCTGCGCCCACTGCCCTTGCACTTGGGTCCCCTCATGTGGGCTTCCAGCCCAGCCTGCCCAGGGCAGCCAGCCAGTCCTCTGTCTCAGGGGTTTGGGTGCTCTAGGGGCCATGGAGATCTGGAGCCCAAAGTCTCCAGAGGGGTGGGGGTGTGGAGGGCTAGTAATGCCTACACCGACAGAGGTGTGGTCCTGTGGGGGAAGGGAGCAGGATTGGAGCCCATCTTTCCCCCATTCAGTTGGCTCTCTGCACGACAACTAGAATAACCTTTGAAACTAGTGTATCAGATTCCGCTCTGGCCTGGTGTTAATCCTTTCAAAGGCTTCCCATTGCTCCTGGAGCCAAGTTCACACTCCCTAGAAGGGCCTGCAGAGCCCAAAGGCAGCTGGCTTCTCTCCTATCTCTCAGGGCCTCTGCCACCACACCCCTCCTTTCTCACTAGACACCTAAGCTGGCCAGACCTTCCCCTGGGCGCCTCCAGGCTGCCTTCTTCTGTCAGCCAGGCCTCCACTGGAGGAGCCTCTCTCCCCAGTCACTCTCCTTACCTCCCTGGGGGTTTTCATGACCCTCTTGGTTAATTATTCTTGCTCAGCACCACCGGCTGCCCCCATTGTATAGGGAGCTCTGGAAAGCCAGGACTGGGCAGACCTTGCTTCATCTGGATACCGCAGCCCCCTTGGACAGGGCTCAGCCCTTAGTAGATGCTCAGTTAAATGTTTGTTAAATGGGAGGATGAGCTGGAATGAATGAGGGATGCCCTTCCTGGCCAGCCCCACTCCAGATGCTGACTCAGGCAGGATTGTTCTCTCTACCCACCAGGCAGGACAGCCCTGGCTCTTCCACGCCATGGCGGGCCCATGTCCAAGATCATCACAGAACATCCTGAACACCAGTGCCTAGGTCCCCTGAGCCCTCCCTGCCCCCCACCCCCTACATGGAAGGGGTCCTCAAGTGATGCTTTAAGCAGCTGCAACAGAGTTCCTCAGCCTCTCCCTTTGCAGCTACTTTCACATCCACTGTCTCACATGAGTCCTACCAGGGAGGCACCGTTTCTCCGACTGCAGAAGAGATGAAGGTTCCGAGACGTAGAAGATTCACCCAGAGTCCCACAGTTTGCCAACGAAGGCAGGATTTAAATCCATGTTTGATGCCCAGTGCAGGGCTCCCTCCACTGCACTGCTGACCTCTCCCCCTGCACCCCCGGGGATGCTCCTGGAGCTGGATCACTGCAGACATGCCCCACAGACCACTCCTCCTCCCTCCGGGCAGGCGGAAGAGCCAAAGGGGTCCTGCCAGGCAGGTGGAGAAGGCACTGGGACCCAGCTGGCTGACCTCCAAACAAAAGGTGGAGAGTTCACTCCCACACCCAGTCAGCTGCCAGGTACCACCATTCTAGACCCTTCTCTCTCCCCCAGACCCGCCCTCTTCTCCTCAGGCCTCATCCAGGCGGCACCTCCATATTCTTGTGACAGCCTGCAGTCCAGACCCTCAGATCCGCCCTCCACCCAGCAACCAAAGCAATCTTCCCTAAGTGCAAATCCTATTTGCCTCTCCAGTGATGACCCCATTGCCCCATCACGGCCCTTACAGTGATCTACGAATGTGCATCATGGTTAAGAATGTACGCTGACTTCAAATCCTGGCTCTGCCACTTTCTAGCTGTGCGGCCTTGAGCAAGTCACCAAACCTCTCTGTGCCTCAACCACCTAATCTCTACATACAGAGGGGCAGAATAATCATATTGCTCTCATTGGGTTGTTACCAGGATGAAATGAGTTAAAATGTGTAAAGCACCAAAAGCAATGCCCAAAATCTGAAAAACACAGACATAAGAGTTTGCTGTTCTTTATCATTGTTTTTTTGTGTGTGTGATTATTTGATTTGTGTCTTTCTCCTCCCTGAAATGATAAACTCCATGAAGATGGGGTGGCTGTTCAGAAGCTTCTTTGAAGCAACTCAGGCCCTCGCGGCCTACAGTCTTTGTGCTATTTTCTTCGTTCTGGCTGAGTGTGGGCCCGGTGGGGGTGTGGGGGGAGCACGCCCTCAGCAGGAAATGCTGTCAGTGTTGAGTGCCAGCCGGATGAAGATGACAGGCAGCAGCCAGAGAGGACTGTCCCCCGTGGAGGGCTGCATAGGGGCTGTACCCTCCAGAGCCCTAAGTCCCCTGGGAGCCCCCACAGGGCCACAGCTGCCTTTGTCCGGAGGTCAGGAGCAGCTGGCCAGCTGCAGGGGAGTTCCGCTGCCCTGCTCCGGCTGGCGGCCCAGATGTGCGTGTTTGCACAGCCGCACCCCAGCTCTGAGGGACCCTTGTTGGGCATCATGAAAGGGGGCTTGTGTTAGGCCAGCAGCCTCCGCACCCCAGCCTGCCTGCCTCCAAGACAGCGAGCAGGAATGCAGCCCGCAGGAAGCCCTTCCTACCAACCCTGCCAAGTGCTCTTCTCATGCCTGAGAGGTCAGGGCCGCTGCCAGGAGCGGGTTTAACTTGCCAAGTGTAGACTCGATGTCTGAGCTCTGGGCCTTCCTCAGTTTCCTTTTCTGTAAGCCAGGGGAGGCTCCAACCTCTCCCTCTACTTGCCGGGCAGTGGCGGGGGTACCACATGGAGGGGGAAGCTCACGGCCTTAGAGGCAGAAGAGCAGCATGGCTAAGAGCTCTGTGGTCAGAAAGACCAGCAAAGAATTTTCACATCTGTGAGCCTTGGCTTTTCACCTCTAAAAGAGACTCACACCTACTATCTTCTGGGGTTGTCCTGGGGATGAAATGACATAATGGGAAGGAAGGACCAAGCATGTGCTGATGCAGAAGATGTGCTCAATAGTTCTGTGTTCTCTCTCTTTCTCTATTCACTGAGCTCCAGACTGGGGAATCTGAGGTTGTCTGCACTGAGGGCGTGGGCTCCTTCCTCCCACTGTCCCAGAAGAAAGGCTGTGGCCAGAGGCCCCCACACCAGGCATGGTGCCATGCATCTGGGCAGCCTGTATGCCAGGCACATGACTATTTCCAGGGGAAAAAGCTTATGCTCCCCACCATAGTCCCCAGGACAGCTGGTACCTGTGCACAGTGGGTCTTGGATGTCCAGATAGAATCCATCCTTGTGCCTAGTCTGGTCCTGGGCTCTGCTGGTTTGCCAGGTAGAGCTCTTCTTCTTTTTTTTTTTTTTTAATGTTAATTTATCTTTGAGAGAGAGAGAGAGACAGAACACAAGCAGGGGAGGGGCAGAGAAAAGGAGGGGGGCACAGAATCCGAAGCAGACTTCAGGCTCTGAGCTGTCAGCACAGAGCCTGATGGGGGCTCAAACTCATGAACTATGAGATCATGACCTGAACTGAAGTCGGACGCTTAACTGAGCCACCCAGGCGCCCCTGCCAGGTATAGCTGTTCCTGAACACAATTGGTCACTGGGCAACGTGAGTCTCTGGCCACAGATGGTCCCTGGAAACAGTCTATGAGCATAGTCAAGCTATATACAGTCGGTCCCTAGGCACAGACATCCTCTGGCATCATCAGTCCCTGGGCACGGGCAGTCCCTGGGTCCACACAACTCTTAGGCAGTCACTGTGGACAAAGTTAGTCCCAGGGCAAAGGTGAGCCCTAGACACAATGAATCCTCCAAGGGTCTCCGAGAGCATTTGTTCCCCTGAGAACAGTTGTTCCAAGGCTCAGTTGGTCCTGGGGAACTGCAGGTCCCTGGGCATAGCCATTCCATAGGCATGGTCAGTCCCTGGATATGGCTGCTCCCAGGGCACAGTCACCACCCCCTGAGCAGGGCAATCCCTAGGCACGGGCAGCCATCAATCACTGAACACAGTTGTTTCTGGGTTCGGTTGGTCCCTTGGAGACAGTCTTTGACCTTAGGGCAAACTGGACTGACACAGTCCCTTGAGATCCTCCCCTGGTTAACATGCATAGACCCATCGCCCCTCTCTTTTGCAGCCCCCATCCCACCCCTTAGGGCCTGAAGGACTGAGACCCACCGAGGAAATAGGAAGAATCCTCTAGGGCCCCAAGAGCCCTGGCATGCTCTGCTTCATGGCAAGGGGAGGTGACAGCATAGTGTAATGGTAGGGAGAGAAGGAGAGAACTAGCTCTCTCAAGTGGTTTGCCTCCATGCAGAGGAGAGGTACAAAACATGGTAGAAAAGGCTCTGGCCTGGAGCTGAACACCCTCCTTCTCTCTATCCTGCTCTCTCTGTATTCTCTAGATACAGAGTGGACACCACAGGCCTGTGGAAGGAGCATGGGTACATGTGCCGGACAAGTTTCTTCTAGTTCTAAGAATATGTGTTCCCAACCAGGTGACTGTCCCGTTCACTAACCAAAATACTCACGGCCTGAGGCATGGCACTGACAGAGAAGGAGGAGGGGCCGGTCTTAGGGACTATCAGCTCCAGGTAATGGCTGGAGCTGGATTTCTGACTCCCCCTGGCTCCGCTCAGCCCCACAGCTCCATCACTACCCAGTCCAGCTGGGAACAGAGCAGCAAGCCCCAGGGCAGGGGTCCAGCCCACATGGAGGCCCTGTCCCTAAGCCTGTTGGGTCCTCATTCCTTTCGGCCCACATTATTCTCTGAAGGGGGCCTGGTTTCTGTGGGATGATAATGTGATGTGGCATCCCATTAGCCAGCACCTGCCCTTTCTGCCCACCTTCCTCCCCCAGCCCCTATGCACATCAATGTTTAATTGAATTGCCAGCGTAGTGGTGCAAGTCACATCTGTTTCAGGGTCTGGGAATGAAGTGAGCAACCCTCACAAGTCACCCATTACAGGGGGTACCACCCACCCACGAGCCCCACCATCCCAGACAAGCCTGTGCTTGATCAGCATGCCAGGTTGGCACCCTCAGAAAGAAATTGAAGGAAAGGCTAACTTCTAAAATAGGACAGGGTAAGGGGAGAGCACATGGACAGGGAATTCTATGGGGAACAGAGAAGGGAAATGGAGGATGGGGTACTCTGGCAGAGTTGGCCCAGCCAAGGCTCACCAGCTGAGGTCCTCCAGCCACAGATCCCCATGGGTACAAGGGCTGGCCCCTGTAAGGCCCCTGAAGTGTTACACTTTCTCTCTCACTAGTATCGCAACCAAAGCCATCTGACCAGGGAGTCCAAGAGAAGTACATCCACAGGGAGTCAAAACTCTTAGACTGAAGAGACAAACAGACTTAAACTAGGTCAATCCAGTTCAGGCTGGTCCCAACTGGCTGCAACTAGATCTAACTGATTCAAGCTGGCTTGAATCAAACCAGACCTGTCAGGGCCAGCTCAAAATGCATGGAGCTGGCCAAGACTCAATGAACTTGAATCAAACCGGTTGTGACCTGCTCATACCACCTGGAACCAGGGGAAGGCCAGCAATTCAACACCCACTTCTTTTGTGTTGCCCTCTGCCTGGTGGAGCTTTGTGTTCCTTCCTCTTAAAACTTCTTGAATCCTTTTGTTTTCGGTTTGATTTGTTTTTATTTTAATTCCAGCATGGTTAACATTCAGTGTTATAATGCATGTTTTAAGGCAAGCATCACATCACAGTCGGAGGAGGTAACATGTACACCTTCCCTGCTATTAAGGTGATCACTTGGGTAAGTGCAAGAGCTGCCAGCAGCATGGGCAGCATGGGTCCAGATCCCCACCGCAGTGTCCCGATCTTGAGTACGTGACCTACTCTTGCTTCCTCTGTCTTTCACGTAAGAAACTCAGCTCATAATAGGACTTGCCCCAGAGAGGACAGTTTTGAAAATTAAGCTCATATAGAGGAGTACTGTTCTTGACATGTAACAACCACCCAATACGTAGAAGTCATTCCCAACTTATTATTATTCCTTCACCCTGACTTCACACAGAACAGCCTCAGATGACCAAAATTCAGAGTGCTAGACTGCCACCACCTCAGTATGCGAACTTGGGTAATTCACTCGAGTTCTTTAAAGCCTCAATTTTCCCAATTGAAAATGAAGGCACTAACACCTGCCTTAAGGGTTATTTTGAGGATGAAATAAAATGAACCTAGCACTTGGCACTATATCTGGGACATAGTAAACACAGTACTCCATATATATTAGCTATTACTGTATGAAGGACTAACACTTAAATAATGTTAATTCTGTGCTACATGTTCTATGTATGTTAACTCAATTAATCCTTAGGCCAACCCTAAGAAGTAGGTACTAATATTATTCCCAATTTTAGGAGAGGTAACTAAGGCTTGAAACATATGACAGTGCCTCATGATTCTGAAATATTCTAGGAAGGAAAACAAATGGTGCATTTGTCAAGGTGAAGGGCAATGAGAAATTGAGCAGACAGCAAGTCTTGGGAGTCTGGTGATGACTAAAAGCAAGCAGGCTTTAAAGTCAAGTCCCAGCTCATGCACTTTCTAGGCCTCAGTCTCTTCATCTCTCAAATGGGAATAATAATCCTTATCCCACAGAATTGTGAGACTCAAATTAGATATCATTTATAGCTTGCACATTGTAGGCACTCAAAAATGTAAGCTCTCTCTCTTCTTTTCTTCCACAGGGACATCAGGCATTCAAAATGGTGTGCATCTGCACAGTGATATTTATCTGGAGTGACCCCTGTGTGGCACACACCATCTCCACATGACATCTGCCGATTTGTGCTGTCCATCTCTAATGTGGCATCTGATCCAAGCTGCTTGTGTTACTTACAGCAACACCATCTGAAACACATGGCTTCCAGGTCACCATGGAAAAGGAAAAAGAGCTGGAATGCCCCTCATCAACTCTTAAATGTTTCATTCCAGAATGTTACATGTAATTTCAGCTCACAGACCATTGGCCAGATTGGTCACATTGTTCTGCCTGGCCAAAAGGAAGCTGGGAAATATGAGAAGCACATGAATTCATTGAGAAGTACATGCCTCTGCCATAGGATGAAGCTATCCATCCCAATTGGGCTACATCATTAAAGACCTAACATCCAACCCAAAGAAGCTGATGGTTCTGAGAGCTCAACCACTCTCAAGCCATATCTAGAGTGCTACATCAGTTCTAGGTGTTGTATTTTCAGACACTTCCAGACACACTGGATTCCCAACAAAAGAGGTGACCGAATCAAAGATGGGACTTGCAATCTATTTTTGTGAGGAAGAGTTGAAAAGTTGTTTGGCCTGGAAGAGGAGTGGCTTCAGATATCTAATTTCAGATTCTTAAGAAGCGGTCATGGAATGGAAAAGAATGAAGCTACTCTCTCAGGCTCCATAGAGCGCAGCCCTTCCCAGATGAGTGGAAGTTACATGGACAAGTCCAAGAGAGACCATCAAGAGCTGAGCATGTTTGAATGATTACTTCAGGAGAGAGTGGATTCCCTGCCTCAACAATATATAGAATATGCAGGCAGAGTCCAGAAAGCCATTCGGTTTAAGTGCTATGGAAGAATGCAGGTATCTGAAGGAGCTGAAATAAATATCCAGTAAGAGTCTTTACAGATAGAGTTCAGATGTCAGGGGTAGGGAACACAGCTCATTCAGACTCTAAGCTTAGTATCATAAGGAATCAGGAAGGAAGCCAGCCCTTGGAGTCCCTGTTAGATTAGGCTAGGCCTCTCTATAGTAACAGCCCCAAAAACAAACAAAAAACCAAAATTTCCATGGTTTAACTAAAACAGGTTCATTTCTCTGGGGCAGGAGGGACTCTCCAGACCTGTTGTCCCTGGACTCTCCCCCTGTTCCTCAGGTAAAAAGCCCTGCTGTCTGGGTACCTCCCACTCTCAGGGACACTTATGAAGGACACCCAATGTGAAAACAAATAAAAGTAAATCACCCCATCAGAGCTATAAGTAATAATCAATAATTCAAAGCCTTGATAAAGTCTTGCTGGAGAGCGCTTCAGAGAGAAGGCACGGGCTGAGTTTCATGGTTAATTCAATGTCAATTAGCTGATTGCTAACTTCCCTCCAGCGAAATCGCATGCAGTGCAGGGGAGAGAAATCAAACGTGCTCTCGCTTTAACAAGCCTGGTGTTTCAATCATTCATCTCTGGCCGCAGGCTCAGAACCAATGCCAACAGACGTTCCTTCACAGTTTTATCAACTATTTCTGCGTGTCATTGTTTTTTCAGCTGCCCTTAATTGTCCCAGGACCATCTCTGGGAACCAAGGCTACTTGAAATTCGAAGTCAGGAGAGTAGCTTCCTCGAAGGTGTGGGACTGATACTCCTGAAACAGTTTCCCCATGAAATCTCTTCCTCCAAGAGACACTGTGATCAGTCAGCGTGACAATACAGGTAAAGTGAAGAGCAGAGAGACTGGTACATAGCAGGTGCTCAATTAAGGTAGTTTTCCTCTGCCCTCATAAATCCTAGGATGGGTACATTGCTCACCTCCATACCTCCAAGCCCCTGTAGAGGCCACGGCCGCCTTCAGCACCATGGCCAGAGTCTCTGTCCAGAGGCTGGAGAAGGGAGGGGAGGAGCAGGATGAGGTGCTGCAGGGCTCAGAGCTGGAAGACCAGGGAGAGAAATTGGTGTGAAGGGATCCTGGGGAATCACTGAGGAACACTGCTTCCCTTTTCATGGGAGAAAACAGACCAGAGAGGGTGAGGAACTTGCCCATAATCATGAAGATGCCAGGTCTCCAAGTTCAGCATCTCCACATCTCATGCTGCCCTACAGATGGAAGGGTGGAAATGCTGAATCCCCTCCTCCTTCATGGGAATCCCTAGGGGATAGGACACAGGAGGGGAGTTATTGATGTACAGAGAGACCCCAGAAAGGGCTGCCTGAGGGAACACATGGCTGCAAGAGACCTGGGCTCTCCCTGGGGTTCAGCCCTGGTCCAGCATTCCTGGAAAGTGCCCTATGCCTATCTCCTCTCCTCACAGTTCTGAGCTGGGACTCTAAGCAGTCATTCCCATGCCTAGCACTGTGCCTGGCACGCAAAGATGGGTGAGAGGCTCCTGACACACATCAGTGCCTTCTCTTGGAAGGCAGACATATATCTCTCACCAGTGTGTAGCATGCTGTGATGGTTAGTTTCATGTGTCAACTTGACTGGGCTAAGGGATGCCCAGATAGCTGGTAAAGCATTATTTCTATAAATGTCTCCAAGGGCACTCCCAGAAGAGATTAGCATTTGAATCGACAGACAGAATAAAGATCACCTCACGTGGTGGGGTGGAGGGGTGGGCAGACACCACCATCATCCAACCCATCATGAGGGCTTGAATTAAACAAAAGGGCAGAAGAAGGGCGAATTTGCTCTCTGATGACCTCAGGCATCCATCTTCTCCTGCCTTCAGATATCAGTCCTTCAGACTTGGACTTGGCTTGCCTGCTTCTCAGGCCTCTGGATTTGGACTAGAACTACCCCACCGGACTTCCTGGGCCTCCAGATTGCAGGTGGCAGGTGGAGGGACTTCTCAGCCTCCATAGTCATGTGAGCCAAGCTTCATAATGAATCTCTTTCTGTATATCTTGATAGAGCCTCTTGTTCTGTTTCCCTGGAGGGCCCTGACTAGTACACATGTCCATACTTTGTGGACTGTGTCCAGCAGTGTAATGACTACAGATCCTCTGTCCTGGGCAGAACTGAGAATGTTCTTTCCATGATGCACAGGTCCTCTGGACCCCCTCTCCTTCCCCTGGGGGTGCAGGAAGGCCACCCTCTCCAGTCTTCTCTATCACAGGCCACCCCTGGATTTGAATCCAGCTCCACCATGTTCTAGCTGTGGGATGCTATAAAGCTAGTTAACCTCTCAGAGCCCCAGTTCCTTCGTGTAAAAAGTGAGGATAATAATAGTACTGAAATGATAAACTATTGAGGGGATTAGAAGAGATAACTCAAGCAAACTGCTTAGCATGGTACCCAGTACAGAATATATGTTTCAGAAATAGTAGTGATCCTTTTTTAGTAAAAGTTTCTCTTATTCCAAGCCTCAGGGGTATTCCAGGAGTCCATCCACGGCACAATTAGTATGAAGACACTCGAGGGGACCCTGGGCTGCTATGACCTCTTGGCCCAGATAATGTGAGGCTCAGTCTGAGGCCATGTTCAGGGGTTAGTGCTGGGCCGGGGTCAGGGCCAGTCCAGGCCTGAGCTAGGGCTCAGGGGGAGGTCCTAATCAATAGTCCACCACTAACTCATAACATCCTTAGGAAAGTCCCTATTAGCCTCAGTTTCCTCACCTATAAAATGGAACAACAATCTCAGCCCAGCATGCCTCATGGAGGTATTAGGAGGGTGCCATCAAATCATGCATGTGAAGGCTTGCATAACCTCAGATATCAGCTTCACTGCTCAGGGTCCCTTATTTCTCTGGACCCCATATCTGCTGGGTGAGAGATTTTTCTCCTTATTTCCATGCACCCGTAGTGGGGGCCATTCCCAGGATCAGAGCAATAAGGCAGAGGACCAGGGTGCCGGGCTGGGGGGGGGGGGACACCCAAGGCTCTGCTGCTCTTCCCAGGAGCTGGGAACAGAAGGCTTAGAATTCACTGCACACATATTTGCTGACTTCTCTGCACTCTGCCAGCTTCAGGCATTCACTTCCCAGAAGTTTATTTGAGGAGACACAGATGAGCCGGATTTGGGTTCGGCAGACCTGCCCAGACAAACAGGCTGAGCCCTTTCTCACTGCCTCTCTCACACACATTCCACCTCACTCAGTTTCTCTTTGTCTGTCTGTCTCTCCTTGACAACCTGCTCCTCAGTCTCTCTTGCTCCTCCTGCTATTTATTCGCCATTTGATCCCCTGCTCCACATTCAGTCCCTGCCCTTCTCAGCCCTGCTTTGTGCCCTGGGAGGCTGACCCCAGCATACTGCATGGCCCGGGTGCCCCTTGGTGGGAGACACTGGCAGAGATTACAGCAAGTGGGGAGAGGAGGTCAGGGATTCCTTCCCCACCCCCTCTTTCCTGGGCAACATTTTTGGCAGTGGCTATGTTTCTCCATGACTACGGTTTGCACCAGGCATCCATCCTCCATAGCACCAGCCCTTCCTGGGCTGTGACAGCATCATCTCCCCCACCTTGCCGCATCAGCCCTAAAGGTGGTAAAGGCTTCCGACTATTGGCAGCCTCTGGGGCCTCACCATCCCCTGTTGCTTCCTAACTCCACCCATGCCGGGGCTCCCGGGTGGCTCAGTCGGTTAAGCGGCCAACTTCAGCTCAGGTCATGATCTCACGGTTCATGGGTTTGAGCCCCGTGACAGGCTCTGTACTGACAGCTCAGAGCCTGGAGACTGCTTCAGATTCTGTGTCTCCCTCTCTCTGACCCTCCCCTGCTCATGCTCTGTCTCTCTCTTTCTCTCTCAAGAATAAACACTTAAAAAATAAAATAAAATAAACTCCACCAATGCCTTGTAAGTAGCCCGTCCATTACAGTCTGTACATGTACACCATTTGAGGGGAATTCTGCTTCCTTCCGGGACCCTAACCAAACACTCCTCAAGCCCATCCACACTCTCTTTGGCATCCTCAATATCCTCACCTTCTCTCCTTTCAAGTTCTCTTAAACTCAGGGTGGGAATTACTGTTTGCTTCTGTCACATCCATTAGCGCAGGCCACCCCAGGGTAGTCCCTGCTTCCTTAGACAGACAGATAGACACACACACACACACACACACACACACGCACGCACACGCACACACACACCCCACAGAACCAAAAGTCCCTCTCATCTTCCCAGCAGGTCAGAGAGAACTAGGGACAGCTCGGAACTCAGAGTAAGAAGAGCTGGTTTATAGCACCCCCTTTGCCACAAACCAGCTAAAGCATTTAATAATCTCCATTTCCTCCCATATAACATAAAGAAACGCACACTTCTCAAGCTGTTCAAAGATCTGGTGGGCTGACAAACGTGTATGTGGTTTGCAAACTGTAACCACGACACGGCAATGAGAAATTATTACTGTCCCCACAAGGAGCCAACAGGTCTGCAGCTTCTCTAAGGCAGTGGGGAGAATATGGCAGACCTCCAAGACGGCCACCAGATGGCCGCTCCCTGACCCATGGACCAGGAGGAACCACTGCTGTCCCAAGACTAGTGATCTTCAAGTTAAGGTTGGAGCTGGACTAAGCTGAAATTGCAGGTGAGGCTATGGTTGAAATTCAGGCTGAGATCAGATTCAGGATGAGGCTGAGGTCGGGGTTGGATGTGTGCTCCCGTTGGAGCTGAGATCAGAGTCAGAGCTAAGTTAGGGGCTGTGGCTGGGGTTGGACACTGAGCTGGGTCTGGGGCTAAAGGTTGAAGTTGGCGTGAGAGATGAGACTGGCACTGAGTCGGGGCCTGGGCATGAGGCTCCAGAATCCTCCCTGCCCACACAGACCTCCACTGGGCTTCGGGACCCTAACCGACCCACAAAATGGAGACACTGGTATATTAACATCTCCTCCTTCCCCTTCCTGGGGTGACTACTTCATTCATTTATTATTTCATTCATCTATTCAATGAAAGATTTATTGATTCCCTATTATATGCTGTATACTGTACCAGATGCTGGAAATGCACTGGTAAGCCAAGCCAGATGTGGCCACTACTTTCAGGAGCTTACATTTTAAAAGGGAAGAAAGACAACAATCTGACAATCACAGAACTGGATGTATAATTACAGGTGTGCAAAGGGACATGAATCAAAAGCCCAGGGAGACATATGTTAGAGAACACAGCACATGAAGGGTCACAGAAGGCTGCTGGATGTGATCAAAGTTCCTACTGGGCAACAGACAACAGAGGGGTTGACACCAGCTGGTAACCAAGGAGCGCTTCATGGAAGAGGCTGCATTGTGCTAGGTTCTCCACAGCTTCCTCCATCCATGAAGCTGGGAAGCAGTGAACACACAGACCCAAACTCAGGTAAACCTGGACTCAGAGGCAGACCATCCAGGTACAAAGCACTTGAGCTGGGCAGCCTTGGACAAGCCACTTCCCTCTCTGAGCTTCAGTCCTATTCTGTAAGATGCAAACAGTAGTTCCCATGTTGTAGGGCTTGTGTGAGGTTCTAGATGACACGTGTAAAGTTCCCAGCACATGTAGGGTGCTCACTTCATGGTACCTCCCTTTCCAAGGCAAGGAAGACAGCGGGAGCTTGGTGCGAGCAGCTGACACCCCACAGGCGGCTGTTTGGGGTCCAGATCTCCAGGCTCAAGCTGTCACCCCGACAGGCAAGGCGTGATCTCTCCCCAGAGTTCACACTCGCCAGAGTGCAAGCGTGATTTACACAGCCATTGGGGCAACTCCAAATTGGACTAAAACCTAATGACTGGAAATGAGACAAGTAATGAAATTCTACGCAGAAAATTTACAGGGAAGATTTATTAGGTAGGTCTTATTTATGAGGCTGAGCACTTAGGGCTCTGGGGTGGGGTGTGGCATCAGAAAAATAAATCCAGCCCAGTCCACATACCCACCCCAGTCCCCTCCCCCCACCCCCACCCAGGCATCACCTCCACTCTGCCCGCCTAGACCTCTGATAATTAGGAGACCTTGCAGCATCCCTGCTCCCACTAAACTCACAACCACCCCTCACCCACTAGGCTCTTTCGCACTTTACAGCCTGACTAGGTCCCGCCAGCCTCTCCAAAGCCTGGATCTCACTATCTTTGGGAAGACAGCTGTATTGTTCTGGGGCAGGCTGTGCCTGAAGGCTGGAGCTTAGAAGCACAGAGGGGAGTGACTGGAAGGCAGAAGCTTGCATGGTTAGCCCCTAATGAACCTGATCTTGGAATAAGTCTTCCCCAAGGGGAGGTGGCAGGCAGAGTGGGCAGCAGAAACCGAGAAGAGGATGGTGCCACCCCGGATCGGCAGTGGGCAGGGCTTTCTTGTGGGCAGGACAGGGGAACAGCTGGTAGGAGTCTAGAGGGGAAACTGAGGCCATTTGATGTTGCACATGGGTCTACAAGGTGCCAAAAAAAAAACCCAGTCAAGACTGCAAGACTTTTTAGCTCCAGGAAGTGAAGCCCTCTCCTGGTCAAGCTCCCTCCCCTCACATCTGTCCCTTTCCTGGGCAAAGGACAAAGCGGCTGCCCCCCATGACCCTCTCTGTGCCTCTCCTCCAGGTTACTCCCACCAGCCTTTCCTTTGCTCCACCTGCTTCTCTTGGCTCCAATACTCTGACCTATTTTCCCTTCCATTCACTTTGCTCCAAGCACAACGGCCTCCTTGTTGCTCAAACACACCCAGTAAGTTCCTGTCTCAGGACCTTTGCACTGCCTAGAGTGCTCTCCCCCACCCCATAAGCAGCACAGCCAGCTCCCTCCCTTCCTTAAATATCACCCTCTCAGAAAAGTCTGACTCATCAAAATTTCAGCCTCCTCCTGGACACTCCCCAACCCCCTTCCCCACTTTATTTTTTTTTCTCCTTAGCATGCCTCACTAAATGCTTTATATTATATTTATCTTGTTCACTGCATGCCTCCCCCAGGAGAACATAAGCTCCCAGAGGACAAAGACGTTTGTCTGCCATGCTTGCCACTATAATCGGCAGCCCCTAACATGGAGCATGGCATATGGAAGGCACTGGTACAGACTTAGCCAGGTGGCAGAGCCTCGCCCCTAATGACCGGAAGTGTCCCTCACAGAGCACAAAAACGCATAGGTACAATTCACCAAGCACTATGCCCAAGGGTCCCTGTGGTCACCTCCACAAGCGGCTCACATAGCAGGTGCCCTCAGTGCCTGCTCCTCGGTAGGGACTGGGGACACCAGATGAATCAGATCCAGGCACTGTGCTCTGCCTGGGGGGTGGGAGCAACCCAGACTCCAAGTGTTCAAAGCACAGCTGCTGGGAGATGACAGAGGAAGCCAGTCAGGGAGGCCTGGGAGCTGGGACAGATAGACAGACCCCCACAGGAGGCACCCACAGCGGTTCTCGCAGCCACGCAGAAGCCATATGGGAGCTGGCACCAGAGGCCACAGAACCAGCTCAGGGTCTCTGCTCTGCCATCTACCAGCCATGTGACTTCAGTTACCTCATCTGTGAAATGGACAGAACAGAGTGCCTACTCAATGGATGGCTGTGAAGACGAATTGAATTTGTAAGGTTATTTGACCAGACCCAAGACATAATTAGTGAGCACACCATAAATCCTAGCCAGCATTATTACTGCTTGTATTATTGTTCATGAAAACCGACAGACAAGAGAAAAAGAATTCTGGGAGCAACCTGGGCAGAGGTTAAAGACAGTATAGGCATGTTCAAGGTTAGAGAAGAGCCTTCCATACCAGCCGCAGCGCAGTGCTAGTAAAAGTCTACCAAGACGTTCTGGAGGTGGGGGCGGGGGGCTGATGTGCAACATTTGCCCATTTCTGTGGGGTAAATACTCGCACCGAGGCCAATTTCAAACTACCAAAGTGACATCGCTGAACAGGAACTTGGGCAGAGATGCATAATCGGGACCCGCGGGCCCATGCAGTGACCTCAGCCTGCAGGTAGGCTCAAAGGACGGTCCCCATCTTTCCATCCCACCCCAGCTGACAGGGCCAGCTCCATCAACACCCAGCCCTTGACCCTCAAGTTAGTCTCTAGAAGGGAAAATGATCAGGTTATGGGATGGGGGACAGGGAGAGACCAGCTCCAACGCGGCCTGAAGTCCATGTTTAGTCCTTGCCCCAAGGAATCATGGGAATCAGTCTCTCTCTCTCTCTCTCTTCTCTCTCTCTCTCTCTCTCACACGCGCGCACACACACACACACACACACACACACACACACACTGAATCCTCAACCCTGAGCCCAGTGGCCACCTGGATTGTTAGCACATCTGCCTCTGGGGAGGCCAAGGTGATTGGAGCCCTTGGAATCCTAGAGGAGTCAGGGAGGGGTCTTCCCAGAGGCCTACCTCCCACTCGAATTCTCTGCAGAGAGCCCTAGTCTCCCCCTGTGGGCTCAGATGGGGATGCTCTGGAAACCAACTTCAGAGGCTTGGGGCTGGGCCAGCCCCTGCAGAGCAGCTCCACTGAGTGGGGAGGGGCCCTGGAGCTCCGGGTTTGCCACCTTGCTCCCTCCCTCCCACCCACCCTCCCCAGCAGGTTTATCAGCGTGAAAACAGGAAGGCTGGCAGTGCTATTAATAATACATGAAGCCAGCTCTGCCCCCGATCAGGCGGGCAGGCAGAGGCGGAGAGGCAGCCCCAGCCCCCAGGGAGGGAGAGAGCCAGGCTGCTGGGGGTCTGCCTGGCTGGGCCACAGGGCAGGGGTAGGGGCAGGGGGAGCTGCTCTCCTCCTTCTCCCCGTTGCTTTGTGCACGGCCAGCACTCAAGGCCAGACACCGGCGCTCCCTCCATTTTGCTGACTGTCATTTCTCTTCTCAGAAACACTGGCTGGGTCCTGCAGAAGCTGTAGCCAGTAGAGAAAACTTTCTGGTCTGGGATACAGGAGACCAGGCTCTGGGACTTGGGAGACCACAGAGATGGTCAGGAGTAACACAAGCTTTGGTGTCAGACTGATCTGGATCTGAATCTTGGCCCAAGCCCACCTACTGTGGGACATCAGACTAATCTCTTCACCTCTCTGAACCTCTCATTCTTCATCTACAAAATCAGAGGCTACTAAGGAAATGGTAAGAATAAACAAAAGAACAGGTGTGACACCACTGGCACATAGTAGTTGTTCAAAAGACGGCAGCTGGACATTACTATTTCTGTGACTATGAACTTGAGCAAGTTTCTTTTTCCCTGAGCCTTGACCTTCCATCTATAAAATGAGGAGGTTGAACCAGGTGGTCTCCAAGAGCCCTCCAAGTGCCGGTGGGCTTTCCAGGACCACAGGATGAGAATCCCCAGGCCACAGATGAGGCCTCAGAAGCCCCTGAGACCCGCCCACCCCTCTGGTAGCCCCCTTTCTGGAGTGCTGCCCATGACCCAGAATGCACCTGCACTAAGACCCGGGGTGCCTGGTGTCTGGACCACTCTGGCCTCAGTTTCTCTTGTTATGATGTAGGGACAGCAATCCTGTCTTAGCTCCCTGAGGAAGGGGTGAGTGGAAGGCAGGGGCAGGAGGGGAGAAGAAAGAGCCAGAGTGTCCTGGGGAGAGAGAAGAAGGCTTGGTTCTGAGTCATCGGCAGATAAATCACAGGGAGCTCAAGGCTGGGAGGTGGGGGGAGGGAGGGATTACCAATCCTCTCCATCCACATTCATTCATTCATTCATTCATTCATTCCTTTCTTACTCACTCATTCATTAATTCACTCACTCATTCATTCATTTTACAAATACTCCTGGAGCCCTCTCACATTTTGGAGGAAGCCCTCGGCCCTGATTCTCCCTCTCCTGTTAGCTCTCCTGAGGCTGCTACATGAGCTCCTTTCCCTCAACGAGCCCTTCCAATGAAGGGGTCCCCAGCATTCTTGACTTCTCCCTCTTCCCCACACCACACTCTCCCCGGACCTTCCCCTTCCCCCGCAGACTCATCTCTCCTGATGCCAACAACCCCACACGTCCTTCCCCAGAGTCGATTTCCCTCCAGCTCCAGACCCACGGATGCAACTGTCCACAGGGCATCTCCATGTTGATGCTTCATGGGCACCTCAAACTCAACGAGGCCTGAGTCCAGCTCACCGTCTGCCCCAGGCCTTCCCTCCGACCATCCCCCCTGCACCTCCTCTGAGCCCTACACACCCCTGTGCTTCAGCCTCAGGAGCCACGGCACTCTCCTCTGTCGCCCAGCGCCCCCGCAACCTGCCTGCAGACTCACCTGAATGACTGACCAAAGAGAAGAGAGGGTCATTTCACCCCTTGGTCCCATAAAGCAAAGGGAACACTGGCCTTGGGGTCAGAAGATAAAGGTTCAAGCCCTGGTTTTGTACTAACAGTGCACCCTGAGAGCCTCACAGAGCCTCCGCTTCCTCAAATGGGGGTGACAAAACCGCTGCCTCGCCATGCCGGGTCACAGAGAGGGCCACACGGTCTGCTGTAGAGGAAGTATAGCACATGCCAAGAGTACATCAGACATGAGGTCTGATGATAATGACGATGGTGGTGGTGGTGAAAGTTTATTCACGACCAGGCCTCGGGCTGGGCACACAGAAATACACAAAGACAGACCTAGCCCTCAAGGAGCTTGTAGTCAAGGAGGAGAGGCTGTCATAAAAGCAAATAACTACAAAGCAAGCAACGAGTGCTTATACACTTGTTGGAACAAGGAGCTCAGAAGAGGGTGGGACAAATTCTGCCTGAGAGTCAGGGCTTCTGGACAAGGGAGAGGGCATTTGATCTGGGCCTGGAGGGATATGTAGGAGTTCCCTAAGCAAAGACAGACCAGCATCCCAGGCTCCAAAGTCCTACTCATTCTGAACAAGGTGCCCGTTTTAAGGACTACGGCTGATAGGGAAACTAGTCAGAGCCCAGAGAACACTCTCACCCCGCTGGAGGTGGGCCAGTGAGTGGGTAGGTGGGTCAAAGGCAAACTCAGCACACCTGAGCTGCCCCTAGGGGCCAAAGCAGCAGAGATCCTTAGAGGATGGCTCACTGGACAGAGGACCCTGCAATTTGCTCCAGCCCCTACGTTGGGCTTCTAGGCTTTCTCTCTCCCTTCTCTTGCCCTCCCAAGCCCAAGGTCGGTGAGGTTTGGTCTCCTCACTCATGGCCACAACCTGTTCCCTGAACCCCACAGTCAGCACCAGGTGCAGAGCTCAGCAGTGTCACAGCCTAGTAGCCCAGTGCTCTTGCCTGAGCCCTTTGGAAGGCCACACACCCATCCCCTGTAGTCCTGTTTCCCTCCACCCCTACCCCAGGGTCTTCTTTGGGCCTGTGAGTCTGGATGCATGGAGAAGGGAACAACCAACAGACAGTGGAGTCCCTATGCATGGAACTCTCCGGCACTCAGAAAATCAGAAAAGCTGTTTGCTGCCTCTCCACAGTCAGGTCCCTTCTCCTCAATGTGACAAGTGTATTTTCTGAGTGATGGGACCAAGGGGGAAAGAAAGATGCTTCTGGACAGGACCTGTAGTGGACAGAGTTCTAGATTGTGGCTTTAGACAGTCCTCATCTAGTCCCAGCTCTGTCCCTGCCTAGCTGTGTGACCTTGGGCACAGTTTCATCTTTCTGGATCTGTTTTGTCATTGGTGACTTTCAGTCATTCGGTCAAGGTACACTGACCACCTCTTCTATTCTGGGTCTAGTTCTAGGATGCATTTGAATAAGACAGATCAAATCCCTGCTTCATGAAGCTTACATTCTAACTGGGCAAACAAATAATCAGACGTAACCAATTAAATCAATAATGTAATTTACATGAGGGTAAATGCCCTGCCCAAGGGATGAGAGAGGAACTGGGAGGCATGTGTTTTAGCCAGGTTGGACAAAAATCAAATGAGGGAGGGAGTGCATGTGAAGAGATAGGGAAGTCACTCCTGGCAGAGGGAACAGCAAGTGCAAAGGCCCTGAGGCAGAAATGAGCTTAGCAAATTTAAGGACTTCCAGGTGGCCAGTGTGACTGGAATAAGGAAACAAGGGAGAAGATAATAAGAGAAAAGATCCACAAGGCAGCTAGAGGATGGGTTCTTCCAGGGCCCTGAAAGCCATGGTAAGCACTTCATTTTCACCCTGTGTGAGATGGGAGCATTTAAAGATCGTAAGTGGAAAAGGGACATGATCCACCCAAGATTTTAAAGGCTCTTTCGGACTGTTATGTCAACAGCAGACTTTGGGGCAGCACTGCAATACAAACACACATAATCTATAATTTTCTAACCACCACGGGCAAAAAAAAAAAAAAAGGTAAAGAAACAGGTGAAATTCATTTTAGTAATATATTTCTCTCATCGAAATATTATCATCTTAGGGGCACCTGGGTGGCTCAGTCGTTAGAGCAGCCAACTTCAGCTCAGGTCATGATTTCACAGTTCGTGAGTTCGAGCCCCGCATCAGGCTCTGTGCTGACAGCTCAGAGCTCAGAGTCGTTAGAGCAGCCAACTTCAGCTCAGGTCATGATTTCACAGTTCGTGAGTTCGAGCCCCACATCAGGCTCTGTGCTGACAGCTCACAAGCCTGCTTGTGATTCTGTTTCTCCCTCTGTCTCTGAACCTCCCCACTCACACTCCGTGTCTCTCTCTCTCTCAAATATAAATAAGCATTAAAAAATTTTTAATATTATCATCTTAATATGTCATCTATATAAAAAACTATTAGAGATATTTTCTATATTTTTTCATACCATGTCTCTGACATCCAGTGTGCACTTTGTACTTGCAGCAATCTCAGCTTGAACTGGTCCCATTCCAAGCGCCCACTAGCGACACAGGGACACTGTAAGGGACAGCGGAACTCTAGAAGGTCAAGAGTGAAAACAGGAAGAGCAGGTAAGAGGCAAGTGCAAGCATGGAAAGGCGGGACTTCGAACAGAATGGTCCTGGTGGAAAGCACCAATCTTCCTTCAAGAGATCACTATGAGGAGTAAACAAGGTAGGAGGCAGCAGGAGTACCGGGTGATGGTTGGCTGTTACTATCTGGTAATATCGCTTAAGATCAGCCCCTGAAAACACTAACTGGGCAGCTGGCATGGCGCCAGGGGCTAATCCTTAGACTCTCAGTGACCTCTCACCTTAGAGACCCAAAGAGGCCAGCCCCTGGCCAGACAAAATGGCAGACAGAACCGGGGTCAAGGGTATGATTTTGAAGCAATTGTCACCTGTGAGATGATTCCATTCCTGAGCAGGCACAGCTCCTCGGCCTGCAGAAGCCACCAAGACTGCTGGGGCATGCCCAGTCCCCTGACCCAGGACCCCAAGGATGCGGGACAAAAGATGCTTGAGCCTGGCCTAGGAACTGGACACGAGAGCCTTGGTCTCCCTAAGCCTAGGAGCGCCATGTGGCTTTGGGCCACCCTCTCAGCCTTGTCTGCAAAGTGAGGGCTTCAACAGCACGGTTACAGGCATGCAGAGTAACACATGAGACCCCTTGCTGATGTAAGGAAATGATTGCTCGCCCCATGTGTATGCATCTCTTAGGTGTGGGCTGTGCAGTCTCACCAACCTGCAGATTTGGATGTTGTTCTATCAATAACAAAAATAATACATATGACAGCAAACATCCATGGGCCACCTGTGCCCTAAATACTTTTATACATCTGTTAGGTCACTTCACCCTTATTACACAAGGTCACATAGCTTCTGACTGGCAGGCTGCCATGGGAGCTAGGCAGTCTGGCTCCAGACCCTTAGCCACCACACTCTCCTGCCTCTCTGATGAGAGCACACAGACACCAAATCATCCTCTTCAGTACGGCTGAGCACCTCCCATGGGCCAAGTGGCAAGTTCCCGGTGATTTTTCTCGTGGGGCGGGGGAAGGAGTTTCTGCCCAGAATGGAGGAGGCTAACCAACAACCCCTCCTGCTCCTACTCTTCCCAGATATACACAGACACCTGCATGCAGAATCCAGCCCTGTCTGATGGGGGTGAGGAGTAAGATGAAGACAAGGTTACTGGAGAGCTGAGCTGAGCTGAGCCCAGACTGGGGCCCAGTGCTTAGAATTAGTGCCACAGGTGAGATTCCCTGGAAATACTCTGAGACCATGAGATGTGCATGAAGACTTATTGAAATGCACTCTTGGGAACAAGAGCAAGACAAGGGAGCAGCACTGGGCAAAGGGAGAAGCTGACGTATGATATAGTCACACCAAAGGGGCCAGGCTCATGAGGCACTCTGGGGCTGGGATAGCCCTTTGGACATGTCCCAAGGTGAAGCAAGGGGACCTGACCTTCACACATCCCCCACCAACTGACCAGCTGCTGGAGGCAGGCTACTCCCCAGGGAGAGGGCAGAACTTTGGGCAATGTGCCCCTTTTCCACCAAATCACCAAAGTCAATCCCCAGAGGTAGATTCAGCCAGCAGCCATCAGGAGCCCACATTACTACAGTCAGGCCATCTAGGGATAGGAGAAAGGGGACAAGAGAGAGGCGTCCTGGACAGCTTCTTCCTCCCAGGAGCAATAAGGTCACAGTGGCAGGAGCATCAAGCACCAGCCAGCCAAGCCCATGAGTAGCCACTGAGCACAGCTGGGGAAGGCTAGTCACTGGAGGGACCCAGGCCCAGCTGGAGGCCCTGTCTTTAAATCACTTACCACCACCCCCCCCACCCCTTGGGTCCCCTCATGACCAGTCCGCAGGTCCTGGTTTGGCTCTGCAGCTCCCCTCCCCCACTGCTCCCCACAACAGGGCACATCCCCACCCCCAAGTCCTTCTCAGCAGCCTATTGTGAGGCTTGAATGAGCTTAAGCAAGTGGAAAAGTTTTGTTCACTGCTGGGGCCATCCACAAGGGAGGGGGCCCTCCATACACTCCATACTTCCTGCCTTTGGAAGAGCTGCTCCCCTCGGCCCACCACTTTCTCCTCTTGCCCTGGACTTCCCTCCCCATTCGCTTCCCAGCCCTTCACATCTTCCTCCTCCCACCTGATTCTGTCTCTGTCTTTCTGAGTCTCTTTTTCTCTGAACCTCAATCTCTACATCCCTCCGCCTCTCTGTGTCACTCTGTGCTCCTTTGGGTCTTTGTCTCCAGCAGTTTCACCTCCAGCCAGGGCAACTCAACCCCACAGATGTTGGCCACCCACGTCTGCTGTCCCAGCCAGGCCTGGCGGGTGGGCAGGGTGGGAGTGGGGGGAGGATTGGCCTGAACCCTTGGCTCCACAGCAGCTCCTCCCTCCAAGCTCCCCCTGTCACCCCTCTGAGTCCACACTCTGCTCCCCCTGCTCTTACCAGCACAGCAGCCAGCCCCTGACCCTTCTTCCCAGCCTGTTTAACTACAGTCGTGTGGGGAGGCCCCACAGTCACACAACTCCACCACTCCAAAAGCTTGGTGCTGGCAAGGGGCCAGCGGCTCCTGCAGCAGTGCAGGCAGGCCGCCAAGCAGCAAGGCCCCGCCCCTGGAGCAGCACTGCATCCTCCAGGCTGGGCCCTGGTGAGGGTCACAAGCCCAGCCCCAGCAGGGGTAGGAGCAGCATGCAAGATCCCCATTTTCCCAGGCCCCAGGGTGCCAAAGCCTGGCAGCAGCTGACAACCCCACAGCCAAGACGAGCATTTCTAATGGGTTTCACGGAGACGGGAGCCCCACCTCTCAAGGAGCTTCTCTGAGAAGCAGGTGGGGAGAGGAAATACATAAGCAGAAGAGTCACAAATGCATAAACACTGAAAATCTCTCCAACATAAGCATAATTGAACCAATGACTATGATAGGCATTCAGTCAGCAGTGTGTTGGATAGATGGGTGAGTGGATGGGTAGTGGGTGGATGGATGGGTGGATGGATGAGTGGGTAGGTGAGTAGACGAGTAGATGACTGGATGAATGGGTGGATGGGTCGGTGGATGAGTGGATGGATGGGAGGGTGGGTGGGTGGATGGATGGGTGAGTAGGTTGGTGAGTGGATGGGTAGATGACTAGATGGATGGGTGGGTGGGTGGGTGGGTGGATGGATGGATGGACAGACAGGTGAATGAGGGGAGAGGTGGATGAATGATGGGTGGATAGATGAACAGGTGGGTGGATGGATAGACAGATAGATGGGTGGATAGGTAGGTCCATGGGTAGGTGGATGGGTGGAGTCATGGTTTGCAGGTTAGCAAGCCCATCAGTATAAGAACTCCCTTTCCCTTCATCCCACCCAGAAAGCCCCTTTTGCCAGATTTCTTTATTCACCAAAGACTGACTATTCAATCAGACTCCTTCCTTGGCCTCTGAATTTCCAGTGACTTTTTTATTTCCCCTTCTCTGTCCCTTTTCCTGCAGAAGACATTGAGGGGTCCAGTCACAGACACAGGTGGGTGGTCAGGAACCAAGAGGCCCACTCTGGCTGAGGCATCTACACTATGTTAAGGGAAGGCCGAGGGAACCAGGCAGGGTGGCCCCACCCATGCTGCCTCCAGCACAGTTAGCAAAGCACAGGGAGTGTTTTGGGGACAGTGCCATCAGACAGCAGCAATGGAACCTTGCTTTCTCCCTGCCAGGAGCCTCAGCCCCAAGCTGGGACTAGACTTCCTGAGCAGAGCCCAGAGCCCCGAGGACAGGGCTTGAGCTAGTTAGGGGGCTGGAGAGAGCGCCAGAGCCGGAGCCAGGTACTAAGCCGTGGAGGGAAGGCAGGGAACATGTGGCTGAGAGCCCTGGGGAGAGGAAGTTCTGAGACAGGCCAGGCTGGATGGGACGAAGGTAAGCACCTCACCCTCTCTAGCTCAGTCTGTGCGTAGCTTTGAGGTTCTCAGGACCACCCTGCCTCATCCATTGTGGGGATCCTGCTTTTTCCAGGGGGCAGATGCTGTGCCATGATGTGGCTGGGAGATGGAAAGAGGCTGGAGGAACTGGAGGGAGCCCAACAGTCTCCCCAGGCCTCCCCAACTCCTTGTGTTGTTGTGAAGATTTAACAAACGTAAAATGCTAGAAACAGAGCATGCGCTCCATAAGCATTAGCCATCAGCACCTAGGATAGTACCCGGCACAAAGTGAGCACTAAATATTTGTTGAATTAATGTATGAATGAATGTGGACCTGGAAGGCATTATGCTAAGTAAAATAAGACACACGGAGCAAAACAAAAACCATATGGTCTCACTGTGGAGTCTGAAAAACAAAGCAAATGAACAAACAAAACAAAACTCATAAATACAGAGAACAGAAAAGCAGCTGCCAGGGGTGGAGGTGCTGGAGGGTGAACAAAATGGGTGAAGGGGGTAAAGAGGTATAAGCTTCCAGCTATAAAATAAATAAGCCCCGCGGATGTGAGTTACAGCATGATGCCTATAGTCAGTAATATGTAGTATATTGAAAGTCACCAAGAGAGTAAATTGTAAAAGTTCTCATCATAAGAAAAACAAACTGTAACTTTGTACGGTGATGAATGGTAACTAGATATTGTGCCGGTCTGTTTCCCAGTGTATGCATATATAGATCATTATGCTATACCAAAACTAATATGTTATATGTCATTTATATCTCAATAAAACATGTATGTATATATGTATGTATGTATACATATAAAGGAAATTTTCCTACTCCCCTCCCCCAAAAAAGCATGAATGAATAAGTGAATCTTGCTCCCACTTTGTTTCTCTACTTCAAACACTGGAAGATACAAATCAATATTATCTCTATAACTACCAAGAAAGACGTACGAAGTTCATTCCAACCCCAGGGCCTTTACACTTGACCCTTCTGCCACGAGTGATTTCCATCACGTCTTCACATGGTTCATGCCCTCATTTGATTCCAATCTCTGCCACTGGAAATGAGAAAGGGCCCTTACCACTGTCTGCTGATAGAGCTCCCCCACTCCCTAATGTCTCTCCTTCCTCAGTCGACTCTCACCGAGTATGTACACACACACACACACACACACACACACACACACACACATCCAGGCAATCCTAACTAGACAAGATCAGTATCCCGGCCCTACCCAGAGCTAGAACATGAGCCAACAGGGCTGCTGTCTGGCCTGGCAGATGATTCTCCCATGCACTGGTGACCCATTTGTGTCCATGCATGGCAAGGGCTCACCCAACCCACAAGGGAGATCATGCTCTGCCCCACACCCTCCCAATCAGCCTTGGCAAGAACCATGATAGCATGCAAACAATAGAGTCCAATGGACCTGGATTTAAGAACCCTTGCTCCAACACTTAAGGGGGAAAAGGGCATTTTTATTGAGCACTTACTGTGCTAATCTCTCTACACACTTGAGCTTATTTAACAATTAAGTAAGGTAGGTGTTGTCTTCACAACCCGCTGAGGCATAATAAATTGGCTAAGCAGCTAAGTAAACTGGGGCTTTGAAATGAGACAGAGCTGGGTTCAAATTTGTGCTCTTCCACTCACTTGCTGTGTGGCCTTGGGCAAGTCACTACAGCTCTCTGAGTCTCTGCTTCTTCCTCTGTTATGAGGAGATAAGACAGCCACTGCCTTTGATCCTGCTGAGGATCAAAGGAGGTAATGGATAAAAGTGCCGCACGGTGTCAGGCATGCAGCCTTCAATCAAGGTCAGGGCCTGCCCTTGCCTCCTTATCTCACCAGCTCTGCTGCCAAGGTTTGCAGGCTGAGACCAGTTTTCCCCGTGGTGCCAGGCACAGGGCTGGGCACAGCCAGCACATACGAAATATTATTGCTGATTGGCAGAGTTTCCCAAGGTCTCGATTGCAGAGAGTACTCCCTGGGGCACTCAAACAGGGGACTCCTGCCCTGGCACCAGCGGGGAGGGGCTCTGGAGAGAGGCCCCTTCCCACCTCTGATCCTCTGCTCTGTTTGGAAGCCCTCCACCATCATGTGTCCTACCCTGAACCCCAGATCCTGCCATAGTTCCTTGGGTCTGTGTTCCTACCTAGAAACTTGGCTTCTCCCAGACAATGGCCACCTACAGGTCATCAGTCACCCACCCCAGTGCCTGGAGCTCTGTCTCTGCCCCAGCCCGTTAGCTGGACCCTGCCATACGAGGACACACACCCTCCACCACTCATACCAGCTGCCCAGATCACCCACTCCAGAGCCCTGAGCTCCAGTCTGCCCACAACTCAACCCTCCGGCTGCCACCCACTGCCTGCGGCTGTCACCCACTGCCTGCGGCTGTCACTTTCACCTCGCCCAACAGCCCACGCATGCACACTCAGAGCCTACAGCCAGTCCCCACTAGCCATGCCCTCTGCAGGAGCCTGAAGGTGGGCAGAAAAATCACTGAGGCACTTTGACATCCATCATAGACACTTATAAATAAATATGTGTAAATCACATGCAAACCAAGGTGAGAATTTACATCTTTCATTGCTGAATCAGCATCTCCCAGTTCCAGGGAGGCTGCCTGCCTCAGTGCTCAGGAGGTTCGGGACAAGAGCCCTCTCATTCTCGAGGTCCACTGAACACTCCCAGCGTCATCATCTGAGATTCTCAAACCTCCAAATTGGGAGAATCCACCACCATTAACTGACCGCCCACTACATGCACTCGCCCAGACACTAGCCCCTACAGACATTAAATGAGACAGCATGTAAAGTACCTAGACTGGCAGCTCGTGCCCAGTGAGTACCCACTACATTTGGACTTCAACTATCACTACCATCTCTGAGCCTCAGTTTCTTCTGAGTGCTTTGGTGAGGCTGTAATGTATAAACCCAGGTAGAAGCACTTAGCATAATTCCTGCGCATAGTAAGCACTCAATAAATCTTAGCTATTATTATTAAATAGAGTGTGTCTATCCAAACAAATTCTGGAAAGATATAGCCAGTAGGAGTAGTTATGAGGGGTTGAGGCAGAGAGATTCATGGAGGACTTCCACTTTCTGTTTCACGTGTTTCTGAGGGAAAGAATGTTTGCAAATAAGCTTTTATCATTGGCAAAAACTATAAAGACATTCCTATCTGGTGGAATAAAAGCTATCAAGGCAACGACCCTGTTGTGGGACCTTTTACTTCTCAGCTACCTCCCCATCATCCTGCTCTCCTCTCCTGGGGATCCATGTCCCTCAAAACCTGGTAGGTGCCAGGTAGCTTTGACCAGGGGAAACAGTTCGCTTTGGACACGACACTTACGCTCATAACCCCTTGCATGACCTCCCCCATCTGGCAGGACAAAGTGGAACCCTGGAACTTTTCCAAACTAAAGGGCCAAGCTAAGCCAGGCCTTGATGCTCCCACCCAGGCAGAGAGGCCTCCTGGCTTAGACTCAGTCCCGTCCCCATGTCCCCCAGAGAGGCTGTTACGTCTGGATTCACTGTGGCCACTGACTTTGCTGCTCTTCCCTGCTCCTACCAGCAGCCAATGTGTGGGACCTTTGGATCCTGTACATCTTCACCCACGTCCTGGATAAAGAGCAATGGGCAGGACCAGGCCCTTGTCCAGGGTTCCCGGGCCTGTCACCCAGCACCCTGTAGCTTTAGTCAGCTTATGGTGTACAAATAAGAAGACATGCTCCCAGGGCCCCTAGGTGGCTCAGTCAGTTGAGTGTCTGACTCTTGATTTCGGCTCGGGTCATGATCCCAGGGTCATGTGATCAAGCCCCACATCAGACTCTGTGCTGACAACGTGAAACCTGCCTAGGATTCTCTCTCTCTCTCTGCCCCTCCCTCACTCATGCTCGATCTCTCTCAAAATAAATAAATACATACTTATAAACTTTTTTAAGATTCTCTCTTTCCCTCTGCCCCTCTCCCCTGCTTGCACTCTCTCTCTAAAAAAAATAAGAATAATAAAAATTGTTTAAAAAGATACACCCTCTTCTCTGAAGCCCACTTCTTCTAAAACTGAAAGCCAGTGTCTGCTTCCTTCTGATGATAAAAGCCAGTATCCCCACCCCTCCTTCTTCCCTCCCCATTTTAAAAATGAAGGAAATGAGATCATCCTTCAGCAGCTATTCTTTACTGGTACCACTACAGATGAGGAATTGGGCTGGGTGCGGGAGAGACAGAGCCAACTACCCCCAGCAGCTCACAGTTCCACAGGAGAGACAGACACAAAAAGGGTAATGAATGACCATGCAGGGCCATAACTGCTAACACCAAGGTGGTCTGCACAATACAGTGTGGAAGCAGGGCAGGGATCATAGTTTAGTCTCGAATGGGAGCATGAGACCCTTGAACTAGGACTTGAAGAATGTGAGGAGGGAGCATTCCAAGAAGAGGGAACTGTGTGGGCAAAGGTAGGGAGCCATTAGGGTCTGGTGTGTGTGTGGGAACAGAAGCTCGGAGCTGCTGGATTCAGAGGATGAGCAGAGGCAGGGCTTTGGACATAACGACGTACATAGTAAAGAGAAATAGAAGGCTTCTCGGAAGGCAAGTGACATGCCCAAGTTGTGTCTTGGGGAAGCATGCTGACCTGACACAACACAGGGGCTAGAGGAAGGGAGATTCATCCTAACCATTCACTAGATTTTAGGATTTATCTGCTCCCCTTACACATTCTTTTAACATTGCTTTCCTGGAGCCACTGAGGTGTAGGCTTTGGCCGTCCTTTGTGGTGCTCAGAGCCAGTAGGTCAATGGGTCTATAAATGGAGGTAAACTGAGGCACTCTACCCAGGGGTCCTTTAGAAGGGAGAGCAGGGATCGGAGTCTGACATATACTCTGCTCACAGCCACAAAGCAAAGTTGCGATTCGAGTGTGATTTTATCTACCATGACAAGTCCACCCCCGGGCTCAGACAGGTATTGTTCCAGACTCAGCAGACCTCCCCAAATCAGACAGATGTCCAGGGCCCAAACAGACATTGCCCCCAGGCCATGAAGATGTTGCACCAGGCCCAGACAGATGCTGTGCCAGGTTCAGACACATGTCCTGGGCCCAGACAGAAGTTGTCCTGGGGCCAGCTAATGTGCTGGGCTTGGCCAGGTGTCCCAGCCTCAAACAGATGTTGTCTCTAGCCCAGGCAGATGCTACCCTGAGTTCAGACAGATGTCTGCCACCAGAGATACATAAAGATGCTAAGAGTTCCCTGGGAAAATATAATTCCTAAATCCTCCTTTGCCACTCCCCCGCTCCACCTGCTACCCTCAAGAAAGCTGAGGAAGGCCAGCACTGAGCCCAGCCAACTCTCTCCAGAGCCTCCAGCTCGTAACCGTCAACGAGCCCTATCATCCTGTCCCTCCCTCTGGCTCCAGGCTAGTCGGCTACACAGAAAGGAGAAAGGCACACACAGCGGGGTGATGAGGGAGGCAGAGGCACAGGAGTAGAAGGCATCTGTGTCATGTGAGGTGTGCCAGACAGTAATGCCCGGGCTACCTGAGCGGGAGAGGGGGCTCAGGAGTTAAAGGAAGGAGTGGGTTGAGGTGAGGACCAAGCCCACTAAGTCTTACTTCTAACCCACACTCTGGGACTGGCTGGAGGGAAGAGGTCCTGTGACCTCATCTCCATACTCCCATCTCTGCCCAACACCCTAAAAATGTCCTTACTCAGTCATTTGAGGGTAATTACTTCTCCAAAGCTGGGCAGCATTAGGCTAGGGAGAGAGGAATGAGAAGGCCGGCCCCAGTGCGGACATAAAGTGGAAGATAGTTCCATTCATCAGCTTGGCTGGAAGAATGACCCCTCCCTCTTCTCTAAGAGCCTTCACAGGGGCAGCCTGGATCCAGAAGGAAAAAGACCTTTCCCCCCACAACCACACAGCTATGGCCAGGAGCTAGAGTTGAATTACAGCAGCTGTGCAGAAGTTGGGGTTCAGAAACCATGGGGTGCCGAATGTTCCTGGTCCGTGGGTAGGAGGCAGCCACTAGAGGTGGGATGGGGGAGAAGGGTTTTAGTGAGAGCCTAACAGCCCCATCTGCCCTGACTCGCCTCCCTACTGGACTGTCTCCTTCAGTGAAGAGCTAGGGAGGCAGCAGTTCCGGAATATGTAAATTAACTTTGAGCCACGCCCCTGGCTGGTGAAGTTGGGACCTTCCACCGGCTCTACCTACTGCCCCTCAAGAGCTACATGGAGGAAGCTGAGAAAGGTGAGTTGTGGTCTTTAAAACCCCTGTCAAACAGAAACACGTTCTGACACAATTACTAACACTGATGCACATACACTAACACAAACCAAGCACCAGCACCCTAACACAAGCACACCAATACTTCAGGGAAATCTCTAAGGTACAAGCACACGGATTCATGCAAGTGCACTAATATACTGTCAGCAAACACACCAAGCCCAACACAGTATTGCAAACACTGTACCACACACAAACGCAAGGGGACCCCTCTTTCTCTCCTGCACCCCACCCAGGCTGCCCACTCCTCACCTTCAGCCCGGGCACCAAGTCAACACCAGGCCTGGAAAAGCACCTCACTCTTCTACTGAAGGTTGGACAAGGACTTAAATTAGCATTCACTGCTCCAACCCCACCCTGTGGTGGTGAATTTTGCAACCATCCAGATAAAAAGTGTATTTAAAAAAAAAAAAAAGAAAAGAAAGAAAAGAAGAAAGAAACTCAAACCCAGCCCCAGCCTTTCAGAGTGATTAATCCCTGCTAATGATTTACCGATTTGCAGAGAGCGTGTTCTGCATAACTGGATTGTGGGCATTAACACCAGCTCAGAGGCTGCCATTCTGCTAAAAATGAAAGTAAATTTTAAGAGCAATTGACCACCCCTAATTTGAATATTCTACAGATGCACTGGGAGGACAGCCCCCCCAGCCCCACCCATAGGCTTAGGGGCTGAGGCTGGGGAAAGAATGAAAAGAAAGATTCATCCCTAAGAGATATTTCACCTTCCATCCCTCCTGCCTTTCACCAAAACTGAGAAATAGGGAGCCTTGGATTAAATAGGTGAGGCTGTTCCTTGTCCTCTGCCCACCCCTCCACTCCCCAACACCAGGCTTTTGCCAGCACAGGCAAGACAGAAGGGAGAGGACACCTGGAGGGGCTGAGTTTAGAGGGGAAGACGTGGGAGCCTGACAGCTCAGAACAGTGATCACATCCCATGTGGGACAGCTTTCTGGACGGTGTCGAGCACTATGAATCTATCCAGCTGGCACCAACCGGCACAGAGGCAACGGATGGACACGATGACCCTGGCACTGCCCCAGGTCAGAATCTGTGACAGCAGGACCCTGCCAGACTCTTTCCATCAAAAACACATTGCAGCCCAGAAAAGAGCAGGGTACGGACATGCTCACTCCTGACACCACTTTGCAAGAACTGGGTGGGGAGAAGGCAGTTTCCACTCCTGTTCATACAGCCTCTTACTCACCCCAGGCAGCCAGGGAGAAATAGCAAGCCAAACTTCCATTGGGGCAGTGGTCTCTTCACACCTCCATAAGCCACCCAGCAGGGACCACCCTGCCCAGTTTACAGATGAGGATGCTGAGGCTAAGACTGGTCCAGTGTCACCCAGCAGACCTGAGTCTGAGCTAAGGTGGAAGCCAGGACCTTTGACACTGAAAATGCAGGATCCAGGGTGTGAGGGGAAGACAGGCAGAAGGGAAAGGTAGCAGCTGAAAGTGCTGGCCATATCCCATCCCCTTACCACCAGCCCAGCCACCTTAGCAAAACCTCAAAGCCCATGCGCTACACACAGAAGGGTGTCCTCAGACACCAGCCCCCTCACTTCCAGTAGCCCTCCCCATGGGCCCTGATCTGCCTTTCCTTGGCTGTTCTCGGTGCTCATGACTTACAGTAAGGAATCCAGGGGGAATGTCCTGGAGCCTGGCTTCCCCCAGCAGTGAGAGGCCTTGGGTCTGCAGATGTACCTGGTCTCAGGGCTTCCCGGACTCCCAAGCAACCACGGACCAGATTGACAAGACACAGCACAGGGATTCAGAGTCCAAGGAGGAGAGCAGCCAGACCCAGCTGCCCCCTCTTCCTCCCTCCCAGATCTTGCTCGGTGTGCCACTGTGTCAGCTCACCAGCCTCGGATGCGTGTCTGGAATATCACAGTGCATATGTGGCTACACAGGTGCTGGTGATGAGCGTGGCTGTCTTCTAGAGGCCGTGTCTGGATCTCTCAGGCAGGAGCGTGAATGTAGATTACAGAGTTTGTGTCTGTGACTCAGGGCTTTGCAGAGAGACCGTGTAGGGGCTGGAGATCATCCCTCCCTTCGGAGCTTTCCCCTGCAGCCCCTTCTGGCTGCGAGACCCCCCACAGTGAGTGCCCCATCTGCTGGAGGCTCGGTGACCTGTGTCAAATGAGCAGGCGCTTGGTCACACTCCAGAGCCTGGAGGAGGGGGCACCATTCTGGGAAAGCCTGGCAGCTCCTAGCCTGGGGGCGGGCTGAGCAGGGGCCCCACTGGGGAGGGAGGCCCCAGAGCCTCTGAGACTGGCGGCGGCTTAGCTGGGAGCTGCCCTCCACAGACAAGGAAATTGGAGGTGGGGGGGGGACAGGAAAAGAAAGAGCTTCCCTGCTTCCTTGGGACTAGCACTGCTGCTGACCAGCATGAGCCAAACTCTGAGCTGGGCATGGGCCCTCCTCCACTTTCTGATCCCTTGTGTGGGATATATTAGTTCCATAGCATGTGGGTGTGTGCACTGGTGTCTCTGCGTGATAGGCGGGGGTCGCCTCTGTATCTAAGCATCAGTGAGGAGAGTGTGCATTCATGTTTGTGAACACCAGGGTGTGCCTATTTGTGTGAACTGGCATGCCAGAGGACGGCGTCCATACTTGTGACCCCAAGGTCCCACAGGTCTCCTGTATTTCCGCATCACCAAAGGGATGCCTACCTGAGCCCATCTCAGCCTGGGTGCAGGTTCTACACACGTTTCCTTTTAGACATAGGCCTGTATTTATCATTGTGTGTCAGTTTATGTGACTATGAATCCTGACCTAAGGGGATGACTCCCTGTGTCACTATTGTGAGTGTGTATGTTCGTCCCTAAGCTAAATTACATGTGTGTGCCTGTGTGCTATGTTTTATGGATGCACGCCCATTGGCGCACCTCAACCATTCAGCATCTCCATGGGTCAGGTAGGTGTCTGACTTGTGTCTCCCAGTTACTCCCCAGGCTCTGGGAGGGTGGGGCTCCTGCAAAGAGGGGCTGTTTAACTACAGGCATCTCTGCCAATGGGCACATCAGAGCCCCCAAGTCCCACGCAGAATCTTCAGGAGCGAAAACAAGGAGGGCATCAAGACCTCTGGCAGGAACCTAACTCTCAAATCCAAGAAAATTTTGACTCCAGACCAAACCCATACATTGTAGGGGCTCGAAAACTTTCAAAACAGAGAAGGAAATGTTACCATGCCCGCGCCCACATGGCTCACTCCAGGGCAGTATCTAATGCTAGAGCTTCAGGGCAGTCCTAAGAAGCAGGCATTGCTGTCCCCATTTTAAAATAAATAAACCGAAGCTGTGACAGGCAAAGCAGCTAGCACCAAGTCACAGGGCTGCTAGTGGGGGCTAGGGGGGAGGTGGAATCATGACTAGGTTTGCTAGTAGACAAGCTGGTAATCTAGGAGCCTGGCTTTGCTTCAGACACCCCTCAATTCAGCATACACTTGGGAACTGGGCTTCAGGAGCCCCAACAGGCCCTGGCCTGCCCCCCAGAGAGCTACCAGAGATGGGGCCATGGGCTCTCTCTGCTGCAAAAGCCAAAGCCACTGCCCCCACCAGTGCCCTCCCCCATCGAACAGCAACGAGAGCACAATGAGGAGCAGGAACTTTGTAGATTCTGCACCCTTGGACAAGTTCAGGTGCTTCATCTCTGCCCTGGGATAACAATCTCAGGGTCCTTCCACAGGGCTGGGAGTGCAGGTAAACCATGAATGGATGTAAAAACACTTGATTGGGGTGCCTGGGTGGCTCAGTCAGTTAAGCATCTGACTTTGGCTCAGGTCATGATCTCATGGTCCATGAGTTCAAGCCCTGTGTCAGGCTCTGCACTGACAGCTCAGAGCCTGAAGCCTGCTTCAGATTCTGTCTCCCTCACTCTCTGCCCCTCCCCCACTTGTGCTCTTTCTTTCTCACTCAAAAATAAATAAATATTAAAATCAAAAATTTAAGCACTTGGTAAAGCACTGTGTGCATGGATCACTGTTCTTCAAGTCTCAGTGGCGATTCAAAGGCTAGATATGGTAACACCTGAACATTGTCCAGACACTTCCCTTCTCCAATAGGAATGGAGAGATTCATAGAATCTGACCATCACAGCTGGAAGGCGCTGATTGGTTAGCTGGTCCAAACCTCCACAACCCCACTTGACAGATAAGGAAACTGAGACTTGCTTACAGAAGGAGAGTAACATGCCTGCTCACTGCACACTCACAATAGAAACAGAGTAAAAGCCCTTCCTGAGAGTTTTTCACCTGCATTGTTCAGACCACCATCTGACTTCCCTCAGTGAGATAGGCGGGCTTCCTATGGTACCATTCCTCCCAATTTACAGGGAAGAAAACCAAGAGCTACAAGGGATTGGACCAGAGTTGTTCTCACCCAGGAAGATGGTGGCGGGTCCAGGTAAGAAGCCCAGGCTTCAATGTCATGCTGGCCTGGTGAAGGCTGACATGAGAGGAGCCTTCGCTACAGAATTCCCACCTTGGCCCTACCTCCTGGGCCTGGGGGAGGGGCCAGGAAGGCAAGTGCTTTATGATCTTATGAAGGAAAAGTGACTCAAGGTGACCACTTCTTGGACCAGAGTCTGAGAAAACCAATCATCCGCCGCTGGATTCAGACAGAGCTCTATCACAGCTCTTGAAGCAAGGGAAGACTACTCGGGACAGTGGCCTATAGCCAGACAAGAACCCTACGTCGTCCCACTCCACTCCTTGAGGGCTAGCCAGAGGCTGGTCTAAGGCATTCAAGGCCTAGATGAGCACAGTCTGTGCCCAGGATGACCCTTGTCACTGTGGACTCTGCCCCAACTACCCCAAGGACCATTCCCACTGCAGCTGCTATCTGAGCCCCCATCACCTTTACGTATTCATTGAGGCTCTATTCTACAGTTCTAAATCCCCCAGTAAGGTCTAGTTGGGCCCCCAGCTCAGTTCTGTGATCTGGGACCCCAGGGCCAGAGGCAAGACCAGGGGCAGGGGCCGGGGGTAGGGGCGAGGGAAGAGGTAAGCTGTCAGCAGGAAGACTCCCTGGGGCCCAAACCTCACTGCAGAAAAGAGATGGAAGACTGCAGTTCACTCCACTCTGCCTCCAGCCCAGTGTTGGTCTTAGAGGCACAGAGTAGCTGCACAGAGGTCCAAGGCCACTCAGTATCTTTCAAGGAGCCCTCAAAGAGCTGGGGAGATGAGGAGATCCCCTCACTGTACACCTCACCTCTCTAACAAGACTTCCTCAATCTCAATTCCCTTTTCAGCAGCCTGGGCAAGTCCGTTAAACTCCTGCCCGGGGCTCCAGGCGAGGCTGGACAGCTCCCGGCCTGCACGCTGCATTTCTGAAGTGCCAGCCGCCCTTCCCCAAGTCCATGTCACTCCTCACCTGGAGCAAGTTTCGGGTCTGGGAGTGACCCCGTCATGACCCCGACCAGTGAGCGAGGAGGCGGCAGAGGCGTGGGACAGATACCCGTGGGCGCAGTATGTCCACCACCCGCGTCGGCGACATTTTCACCGGAGCCTCAATCTCCACCTCAAGGTCCTCTCACTCCGGAAGCCCGGAACGCGGCCTGGATACGGGAGCTCCCTTCTCCCCGCAGCATCCCTGCCTCCGGCCATGCGATCCCTGAGCCGCCCGCGCGGTACTCAGCTGGTCCGCGGAGTCCCGGAGAAGGGGAACACGCGTGAGGCGGGAAGCCGGGGCGGGTCCGACTCTACCCGCGCCCGACGCGCTCTCGGGGCCGCGTAGGTCGGCGGAGTTGCGACGCTGGGTCTAGAAGAAGAAGAGGGAAAACGAGACGGGCCAGGGAGGCGCGGCGAGGAGAGCTCTGTACCGGCTGGAAGCCGCGGGAGACAAGGCGGCCGCGGTGAGCAGCCGCGCCGGAACCGAGCCGGGACCCGCTCCGCCTCCCGCTCGCAGCAGCCGAGACCCGCGGGAATCCCGGCCCGCCAGCAGCGGCACTGCGGAGGGAGGAGCGCGGGGCCGAGCTGCTTCTCGGAGCCGGAGCGCCTCCCGGAGCCCGCAATCCCCGCCGCCGCCTCTCAGCCGCCCGGGCAGGAGACGGGCGGGAATTCAGTTCGCGTGGAGTGTGGGACCTGCCGGGCTCCGAGTCTCCTGCACCAGGGGTAAGCGGGGCCCACGCAGCCAGGACGAGAGGGGGTGCGGTCCCGGTGCCACCCCCGCGCCACTCCCCACGTGGCGGCCGCGCCCCCGGGGCGTGAGTATGTAAGCGAACGGTAGGGGGGCCGTGAATGAAGCCCCAGCGGCCAATCAGCACGGCCGGCGCGCGGGACCCCGGGAGCGAGGCCCAATGGCGAGCTCTGGGCGGCCGGGCCGGGCGACAAACGGACGCGTGGGGGCGGGG
>NC_043707.1:113206876-113241761 GCF_006229205.1 Suricata suricatta
GCGAGGCGCCGCGCGGCCTGAACTCTTTTTGTTCGGTTGCTTTGGATTTTACAAAAAGCCCAGAAACTTTCGAACAAAACCAAACACCCGGATGACCCTCTCTGGCGAGCGGCGAAGACGGCCGATAGGCTGCGTCGCCCGAGCCCCGGGAGAGAGGAGCCGGAGATCCGGAACGCGCCAACTCACCGGGCATCCTGCCCGCCGCCTGCTCCCCGCCCCCATCCCCTCGACGACCCCCGCCCCTGCCCCCCGGGCTGTTCGGGGCCGGATCCCGGCAGCGGCCTCCCCACAGCGACAGGTAACGCGGTACGGGGTTAGGGATTCCCCGGGAGAGAGGACGAAGAGAGGAGGGTGCCCTATCCCTCTCCCCGGCGCGGACTCCCGAGCCTGCGGGTTGAGGGTGGGGGACTGTCACTTTATTCGCTCCACGCCTCTTCTCTCTCATAAGGATGCGCCCCACCCCCCTTACCCTTCCTCCGGGCTTGGTTTTTTACGGTTTTTATTTATTCACGGAGCCTCCCAGCTCCTGGGGTCCTTCTAACTCCGCCCGCGCCCTTAATTTAAATCGCTGTATACTGTATTTATCGGGGCCCCGGAGGGGAGGCCGCGAGAGCCGCGTCTGTGTATAAAAGCAGGAAATAGCCAAAGCTTTAATCTAGCCTAATTTATTTTTCCCCTTACCTTCCCCTACCCTACCCCCCAAAAGCAAAACAAAAACAAACAAACAAAAAAACTAACAAAAAAAATCCGAGTGTTCATTTTTTCGTTTCGTTTCATCCGAGCTGCGATTCGGTTCCCGGCCACGCGGGAGGGGTCTGCGCTCCCACAACATAGTCCATGGGAAGAGGCTCCTGCCCCGCTGCAGACTGACCGCTGCACCGCAGGGCCCCCGCTCCCCGCGGGGCCCTGCCCTCCTGGCCACAAACAAACGAAACTTGACAAAGTTGGAGATATTTTTGGACCAGCTGTAGAAATAAAACCGTTCCCTGAGAACCTTCTGCCTGATTCCCTGCAGCTTCCGCCTGCTCCCTTTCCAGCCCCACCTGGGATGCGGGATGCTGGGACGGCCAGGAGAGAAATTCCCCAAGTTTGGGGTGAGGTGGGAACCATGTAAATATGTGAGATATGTACACACTGGCGGGGAGAAGAAACATTTTGTGCTTGGTTTTTATTTTTGGTTTTCCGGGTTGCCCTCCATCCCCATCCTAAAGGATTTTGTACACCGAATAATCTGAAAAAAAAATATTTTAATATGATTTCCAAATTTCTGACCCATCTCTATTTATTTTCTGGATGTGTTCGGAGCTTCCCCCCTTCTCCATTTCTTGTTCTGTTTGTTACAGTTTGAATTTAAATTTTGTTATTTTATTTTTATTATTTTTTTGGAACAATGTTTTGGTGCATTCTTTGTATCTTCATTGCAAAAAAAAATGTAGACTGGGAAGTTCCCTTTATATTTATGTTATAGTAAATATTTTATTACTCACATAAACATGTACCCCAGGGCTGTGTCCTGTCCTTTTTACTACGAGGGTTGGGTTGGTGTGCGGATTAAATGTTGGGATGCCCTAGCCAACCTCTCCTAAAGCTCTGGCCACGCTATTTTGGAGCAAGGTGACCGCGCGGACCTTCTCGCAGGCCAGTATGAGGACTGCCTGTTACTTGGGCAACAGTTGGGCCCCTGCCCCAGGCGAGTGAGTTTAGGGAAGATGAAGCTGCCTCACATCCCCTCCTGTAAACAAGACTACAAGGGCCTACGACACTGCAGACACCACACTGATTTGGGGACAGCCATTCCTCAGGCACAGCTCACCTGCTTCTCAGCCGAGGAAGAATTGCCTGCCTTACCTGGACCACCAGCCTGGCATCTTTGTGTTCCCCACCGAGACCCCAGCCCCTGACTTTGGTCTCCCTTTCCGTGCCACGTGCGGCATCCAGGCCAGCTTCACCCTCCCAGGTCATGGGCAGTTGGAAGCAGGGTCAGGCCCCACCAGCCCACCCCAGCTGGCTCTCCACCCACAAAACAAATGGTGCCCAAACCTACCTGGGTCCACTGGCAGTTCTACCAGCTTCCACAGTGGTCCTGCAGGAATTAAGTGGGCCTCGGGAGGGAGTCCTGCCTCTTTGCTTAGGCAAAGCCAGTCCTACTTCTCTGCAAACAAACCACCTGCCCCAGCTTCGCTAGTGGAGGAATGAGGGCACAAACAATTGTGTCACCAGAAGGCCCTTCCACCTCTCCGGGGATGGGTGCCCAAGGATTCACCTCTCCCCCACTCCCGGACTCAGGGAGTAATGCATATGCCTATGGGAAGACCCAGCGGTTGTGCAGCCATGACCTGGGGGGAAAGACGTAGTCTCAGACATCTCCCTGTTCAAGCTTTAGCAGCAAATATCTCCCCACCACCTCCCCAGGGTCATGACAGTGGGGGAAGATCTGGATTCCAGGGCCAGAGCTCAAGGTTACCTGTGTCCCAGTCAGGATCCTCTTTTTCCTTTAAAACAACTTTTAAAGATACGAATAAAATAGCTCTTCCTGTTTCCTCCATAGATGGCAGGGGTTTTTTTCTCGGGAGAAACGACACGAGGTTTCTCTTACTCTTCATGGACACAAAGCCTGAAGCAGCACCATCACTGGACAGGTTGGTGGGGTAGAGCAAGTTGTGTCCCTAGTGAGCTTGTACGTGTGGCCCCCTCCTGCCAGGGAAGCTGCCCCAGCCCAGGGGCTGGGAGAGGCCTTGGCTCCTGTCGACACATCTTGGGCACCCAGAGACGTGTTCCCGAGCCGCCGGTTTGGTGTTCCTGGCTAGGCTGGGCTAGGCTGAGGCTGTAGGATGACAGTATCATGCTGAGAGTTCCCAGTGACTTTCTGGGCTCTGACCCTCAATCTCAGGAGAAATTGTCTCTGCAAGTACACAGGCCGCCAAGATTTTCCAAGGCTCACTCACTGCTGCTTTCTCTTTCCTCCCTTCTTCAGTCCAGCCTAGTGGGCAATTAGCCCTGTAATTGGCACCCGTGTCCCAGCCATTGCCCATACTGGCAGACCAAGCGAGCCTCCTCATGCTTACAGACAAGGCCGGGAATCTAACGGTCAGGTGAGAGCACTGGCCTCCATTTCCTGCTCCCACTAAGTAGAGAACTTCAGATCAGCCCCACACTCCCCCACACTCTCTCCTCATTTCTCCATTCCTGGATTTGTCCCAGCCTCGGGGCCCTGGAATGGAAGCAAATGAAGCTCAGAGCTCCCTGCTGCCTGCACCGCCCTGAGCCTCAGCAGGTTTGGAGGTTGGAAAGGCAACAGGGAAGACGGAGCCTTTCACTGGCCTCTGCCTACAGCTGACACCGATTGATTGATTGATTTCCTAATTGTCTGCTTAATCCCGTACAAGAGGGTGGATTTATTATTTAAGCAAGTCAACTCAAAAACAGCAAAACAATGTGGTCTCCCAAGAACCAGCAGCAGCTGAGGAGTAGAACAAAAAAATGAAAAAAAAAAAGTGGAAACAAGGATGGGAGAAAAGCTTCCACTTTGTGAAGATTTTACTTAATGAGCAGCAGCCCGGGACAGCCCCAGTGACCAACCCCTTGGTCACAGAAGCCCCCAGAGCTCCTTTCCCCAGCCTCCAGCTTGGGATGATCACAGGAGCCACAGCACATTTGACTGTATAAGGAGAAACCATAGGGAGAGACAGATTCGGTCCTGGCGTCTTCCTCCTGGATACAAGACAGTTTAGGAAAGGTTTCTCCATCCCATGTGTACGTGGAGCTACCAGCCCACTCCCAAGAGCCCCAGAATTCTTGCATTCAAGAGAGGCAGACAGCCCTAGCATCAGCCTTTGAGGAAGCCCAAGTGTTCCCAAGCTGATTTGGAATTTTCTGATCCCATCTCTCCCCCCATCTCACTTGAAGAAAACTGTTGTCTATGGTCATGTGGACACAGATTCTGTTCATTAAGAGAGCTTCACACTCCCCATGTGAACCTGTGTGTTGGTGTATGAATTTGTGTGTGCTACCATGCCTGCAAATCTATAGCCACTCCCAGAGATAGAAGGGAAAGGAAGGCCATGCTATACCACTAATGCCTTGAGCTGGGAAAACACTGGCAGGGTGGGGGTTGGCTAAAACAAGAAGTAAGGTGGCCATTATCACCAAGGCAAACTCAGAAGGTCCCTTGCCCTAAACCTCAAGGACGCCTGTATTCTCCCCACTTCCTGCCCCAGAAAGTTGAACTAGCATATATGTTGCATGACTTAGGTCCTGTACAATCATCCCCAGGACTGGGCTGGATGTCCACAGAACTAGCTGACCCCCCGACCATAGCCACCCACTTAGAGCTGTTTGGAATGGAATCTCCTCTGGAAAGGCTCTGGTCCTGCACGTGGGAGGGTCAAGTTCCCAGTGACTTTCCTGGACCCAGGCCTTTTGGAGCAGGGCTTGAGTTCCAGAAAGGAGACCCCCCTGAGTAGGGAGACAAGTGAGAGTAAGGTTGGTTATCTAGCCCAGCTGCTCCCCCTAAGCTTAGCGAACAGGAGTCACCCAGGGCAGGCTTTGGAGTTAGGGTTTGGCCAGCTGTTCAGGGCTCCGTGTGGGAGGACTGCCCTCTATTGGTCCCTGTACTGGGACATGACCACAGTCACCAGGGCCACCTCACAGCTGAGCATCCCCCCCCCTAAATTCAGGTTCAAGTTGGCTAGGGTATGGGGGAGGTGCCGGGTAGAGCAGAGGCAACTGTCGCCTCCAAGAAGGCAACCCTGCTTCACACACACACACAGGCTTGCCCACAATCATTCCTTCACCCACCTCCCCTCCCGGTCTCCCAGCCATTCTCAGAAGTTCGCCATCAGGCTACCTCCTGTCTCTCTCCCACTCACACCCATGCCCGGCCCTCCTCCCCTCAGCCGGCTGAAACCCCAAGTATACCCTCACCAGCTTGCCCCCTCACACATATGCCCACATACTCGTGGTCACACCTATAAGAGCAGGCCAGTGCCAGTTCCGGGGTCTTCGGCACTGGGCTCTCCAGAGCTACCTGGCACTTGTAAACATCTGACTGAACACACACAACCATGCTTTGCAGCGTTGGACCGGGGCCCTTTCTCTCAGAATGTGCAAGCACTTACCCCACAAGCCTCTTTCCAATCCCTGCCCATCATTGTTCCCGGCTCCTCCCAGATCTCTCCTGCTCCCTTCAGATAATTAAAGTTAGGCTGTGTGTTTGTATGTATGTGTGATCTTATTTTTTAAACACACACCCCCACACGTACATATGCGTGTATATATACAAACACACATAGCAATTAGATCTATCCATTCCTGCCGCCGTCCCTCTTGTGCAGTAAAAACCTCAGCTCCGCACATGCCCCCACATCACCAGGCAATGAACCATCACCTAGTCATGGGCTCCTGATGTCACACACACACACACACACACACACACACACACACACACCCAGAGGCACGCGCGCACGCTGCCGCTTTCACACAGTTACACCCATCCCAGCTCCCTGGTGTTTCTCCAGGGGCATAACCCACCTCCCACCCACCTCCAGGGCATCTGAATGGGCTCCCTTCAGCTGAGCTGAGTGCCAGGAGGGCTCTGCTTCAACGCCCGCCACGCACACACCCAGTGGACATGTCGTTAGCTGAGCCTGACCAGGGTGGGTCTGGGTATTATTAGGCTGCAGAGACAGCACGGAGGCATATGGTCTCGTACACAAGAAATAATGTTCATGTTAAATCAGACCTCATGCATAATGCATGGTGCCTGATCTCACATTATTTTGGGTGTTCGTCAAAATCAGTGTTCTTTCTTGTGAGGGCTCCTGAAAAGAAGGGGGAAAGACGTTTGCTAATGGCACCTGCTGCCTGGACCCAGGGAGCCGACAGAGCCCCAGGAGCATCCCTCTCACCCCACTTCACCCACCAGCGGTTCTCATCCCTCTGGCCTGTCCGTCTTTCCCATGGAAGGAGGGGCTGATTCCAGTTTGTAGCAGGCTCGAGGCCCCGTGTTATTTTTATTTCTTTTCTCTCGGCTCTCTGTCCCCGGAGGGTTCTGGGGAATAGCAGTGGCTCTGTCGTTCTCACACCCGATTCATTTGCCGTTTTATGAACTCCCCGTTGATTCATCGCCTCCCTAAGTCAATGATTCACTCCTGATGGCTTTTCAGAAATCCTTCTTCAAAGGCTCCAGATTATTCAGCTCTGAACAGGAGCAGACCTGGACCCTGCACTGCTACTGCTCTCCTTGCTTAGGGTGGAAAAATTGTCACCACCCTTGACCTTTCCCTGGGACTGGCCAGCCTGAGAGGAAGGAGTGCCTCCTCCAAACAGAAACTGCTAGAGTTGACCCCAGCAGCTTGTGGGCAGACCTGGCTCTCCCGTAAGGTCCCCTCCAGCCATTGTGGGTCACCTGCCTTCTCGCATTGTCATCAAAGTTCCTCGGGAAGCTGTGTCTTGCAGGAGGAGTGAGCAGAATGGTGAAGCAAAGTGTCTATAGGACCGGAGAGATCTGGATACAAATCCTGGCTCTACCTCTTCTCAGCTGTGTGACTTTAGGTCAGCTACTTACCCTTTCTGTGCCTTGGTTTCCTGGTATGTTGATGAGGGCACTTCCTACAGCATTGAGCTATTTTGAGAATTAAGTGGGATGATGTACATAGAGTGCTTGGCATAAGTAGGTGATGAATGAATGAAAGCTGTTTTATTGTGGGCCCTATGCAGGGCATTGTATGAAAACAAGTGAATAGGAAAGAAAGCCAAAATGTAATGAACTTTAACCATGGCCCCCACTCTGTCCAAGGCATTTTGACATAATACTTGTCCAGCACTTACTTTGCCCTTACTTTCATTATCTCACATTAATTACTCCTATTTTGCAGATGAACAAACTGGTACCCAGAGAGTTTTAGGGACCTGTCCAAGGCAGCAAAACTAATTCATGATAAACACTGAGATAAAACCTATTCCATCTGACACCTCGATCCATGTTCTATTTATGGCAGTGAACGGCAGTGTCCAGTGTTTGGGGCATGGGCCCAGGGCAGAGGAAGTTCCAGAACTCAAGACTAGGCCAGAGGGAGAAGCTTGGGGACCAAGGGTGTTGGAGCTCATGGGCTAGGATCTGCACCTTCTCTCTACCACTTTGCCATCAGGTAAATCCCATGAGGCTCAAGGAAGTTGAGTGCCTTGCCCGAGCTCACCAAAGAGGTCAGGGAGCCCTCCTCATACGTCCATTCCAAGAGCTGCATACTGAGCGACCACATATAGAGGCCAAGAAGGTGGGCCCTCGTGTCTGCACAGGCTTTCTTCCTGGCTGCACCACCTGCTACCCATGGGACCTCAGGCAAGCTGCTTATGCTCTCCATGCCTCAGTTTCCTTTTCTGTCAAAAGAATATAATGATAGCACCTGCCTGGTAGGATTGCTGAGAAATTATATAAACACTTAAAAGAATGCCTGGCATGTTGTAAGTACATGTTAAATGCCAGCTACAAAATTAATTTCATATGTACAATATATATTATTGTATTATTTCTGGGCTGAATCAGTGTGGAAAAAATCACACCCAGTGCTTCCCCCTGCCCCCCAAATTACTGCTCTTCATTCTCAAAACCACTCACTCTGGAAAGAAAAGTTCAAGCTCTCCATCCCACTCCACAGATTAGGAAATGGAGGCCCAAGGGTGTGGAGGGACTTGCCCAGAAGGACCCAGAAAGTTAGTGGCAGATGCAGTCTCACAACCTATCTCCCACTTGTGCCTCGTGACAACCCCATGTCCCCAAGAATGTGTACGGAGTCCCTCCTAAGGCTCTGTGTAGGCTCTGGGGAGATAGCACCTATACGGTCAGAGAAAACCTCATAGATGGCGGTAGCATTAATTAAGCTGGGTCATAAAGAATAAATAGGGGTTTCTCTTGGGGCTCACTGCTCAGGAACTGATCCTGAGGAGGCAAAACCACTCAGCCCCAGCACCCTCAATACCCCATTCATTCCCCCTTCCTAAACGTTCATGCTTCTTGCTGCCCTACCCAGTACCCGTCCATTAATGGGCTCCCATCCCCTCCTTGGATCCCAGCATAGAAAACTCAACTCAGGACTAAGGCTTCCAGACCCTGTGGAGCCACCTACCATGAGACTAAATCTGAGTGTAGATTTCTTCCAGACCCCAACTCCTGGTTCTACTGCCACCCTACCCAGAGGTTGGCCACAAAACTATGCTATAAGGCATCCTAACATCGGAGGTGGGACCCAGGTGCCTGAGTCCAGGCCTCACTCCATTCTCCATCTTTGGTATGACCTAAGTTGTGTCATCCCTGGAGTTTATGAAGTGGGCATTCCTCATTTATCCATCCATCCCTCCACGAACTCATCCATTCATCCATACAATCCTCAACCACCTCTTCAACCACCCACGCATTCATCTATCCAACCACTCACCATCCATCCACACATCCCATGATCCAATTTAATAATCAGGCCCTATGTTGAGCACTGGGAACACAGAGATAAATCAGACTAGCCCCCCTGCCCTTAAAACACTCTTGCATTAGCTTCTTCCCCTCACTACCTCTCAGTCGTATAGGGTCAGCATGTGAGGACCCACGTGAGATCATTGTTTGGGATGAAACAATGAAGTCTGTTGTTGTATCTATGCATCTTGCATGTCAGAGCACTGGGAACCTCCATGACCCATTCACTTCTTCAGAACCCCACAGACGATGCACTCAGTATGGCTTCTGTGTGACCCTAGGACTCCCCTTAGATCTGTTTTCTCACTCCAGGGATGCCAAGTGCTAACCTAAACTAGAGAGATTTCAAAGGAAGTAGAGGAGAGGAAGACGCTTATAAACATAACTTCTGCCAAGGCTAAAGGTCACTACTGGACTCAGTCTTTTCTACCAGAAATGGCAGCAGCATCTCAGCACCTGGGAGATATGGAGAAATGCTCTGGTCCTAGGCCTGTCACCATCTGGCTATATGACCTTAAACAAGTCCCTGTCATTGTCCGGACCTCTATTTTCCCACCAATGTAGTGTGAGGTGCATCTCTGGATCCTCTCAACTCTGAGGTTGCCCCTCTCAATTCTCGCTTCCCTTCTAGCCTGGGTGGGCCTTCCCCTTTGACAATAGGGCCTCTCTGACCGGCCCACACATGAGGAGGGGTAGGAGATGACGTGGTTAGTGTCCATGGCCTGGAGTTCTCTGACTATTCAACACACACACACACACACCCCGACACAAACAACCCTCAGTTGCCTCCCCCTCCCACCCCCCAGAATCTGGGCACAGCTGGGGCTTGCTATGCCCTGGCCACCCCATGAATCACCCCTCTATGGTCCCGCGGAGGAGTGGTCCAGGGAGCATCCTACGCCCCCCATGGGGTGAGGGCCGGAATCACAGCCCTCAAGTAGGCAGTGTCCACAGGAACAATGGGGGCCTGTGGCTCACAGCAGGAATGCAGCCATTGTCCTGCCCTGGCCCCCAACCCCAAGGCCTCAGGTCCCCAGGCCAGGCAGGCTGGCGTGGGTCGGTGCGTCAGGGCCAGAACACATGGCCTGCCGGTTCCACTCTCTGGGCAGGCGGGTGGGTGTGCTGACCGACCAGATCCCATCTCCATACCCAGCCTCACAAAGGATCCTGTGCCCAGGGTGAAGAAAAGCAAGACAGGGCCCAAAGAAGCCAGGTTGGCCTCCGACTCACCCATCCCTGGGGTGCTTGGAACAGACTCAGAAAGGGCCTCCCAGCTCTGAGACCCAAGCTATACATCACAGTGGTGAGGGGGACCACATTAGAATAATGCAGGATTCGAGTGGGGTTGCTATAGCGACGTATTAGGGCAATACATCTAGGGAGCCCCGGCCCCTTGGTGATGTATGACTCTGCTTAGCTGAGGGGAGTAGGGGGAGGGGATCTATCCCGCCCCTCCAAGGGGAGAGCAGACACCAAACATCCCCTTCACTGGGGGAGAACATCTGCCTTGGACTCCAAAAATAGGCTTCTCAGAATCTGTCAAGACTGAAAGACATGCTCTGCCAACCCAACCTCTGACAACCCCACTTTAGTCCATGCTCTACTTGCCTTCAGCTTCAAATCCCAGCTCGAAACTCAGCTTTGGCCCCACTGTGCCCTGTGCCAACCTCAGGCCCAGCCCCCAACCCAGCCCCTCCAAACTCTGTCCTTTCTGCTTCAGTGCTAAGGACTATTCCTGCACTATCTCCCCAGCATCCAATCCAATGGGATTAACAGAACTATACTGGCAGGAGGGGGGTGCAAAAAAGGGAACAAAGGAGAAGGAGATGGAAGGATCCAGAAATGCCCCTCAGCCAAACCACTCAAAGCTGTTAGTGTGAGAGACACCTGGAGAATAGTCCGCGTGCTAGCCCCTTCTCACCCACAGGCCTCCCCATGCCGGGATCTGGGCACCTACCCCCATTTAATCTCAAGTCTGGGCATTTAACTCCCCTCCACATAGTACCGGGGCCAATGACGGGGTGCAGGGGTAGACTAGCCCAAGAGAAAAAAATTGCATGGGGCTTCCCACGAAGGAGAGCTCATTTAAAAATCTTCATGTAATGTTTGTAATGCTATTTGCCAAAGTCGGGCAATGGACTCGCTTTCAAACTGCTGTATTAAGTCATTTGTACTGGCGTGCCCTCAACACCCTGGAGACTTCAGGGAATAGGGGGCTCCTGAAATAGCCCCCTTTGCTACATCCACCTGAGCATTTTGGTGAGGAAGAGAAGGACAGATCTAAGAATCACAGATGTAGGGGCACCTGGGTGGCTCAGCTGGTTGAGCATCAAACTCCTTTTTTTTTTTTTTTTAATGTTTTTTATTTAGTTTTGAGAGACAGTGTGAGCAGGGGAGGGTCAGAGAGAGAGGGTGATAGAGAATCTGAAGCAGGCTCCAGGCTCTGAGCTAGCTGTCAGCACAGAGCCCCACGCGGAGCTTGAACCTGCAAACTGTGAGATCATGACCTGAGCCTAAGCCGGACGCTTAACCACCCAGGCGCCCCCCAACTCCTTTTTTTTTTATTTGTTTTTTTAATGTTTTATTTTTGAGAGACAGAGACATTGTGAGCAGGGGAGGGGCAGAAAGAGGGAGACACAGAATCTGAAGCAGGCTCCAGGCTGAGCTGTTGGCACAGAGCCCAAAACAGGGCTCAAACCCATGACCCACGAGATCATGACCTGAGCCAAAGTTGGATACTTAACCGACTGAGTCACCCAAGCGCCCTGAACACCCGGCTCTTGATTTCAGCTCAGGCCATGATCTTTTTTTTTTTTAATGTTTTTATTTATTTTTGATACAGAGAGAGAGAGAGAGAGAGAGAGAGAGAGAGAGAGAGAGAGAGAGAGAGAGAGAGAGGGAGAGCGCATGAGAGGGGGAGGGGCAGAGAGAGGAGACACAGAACTGGAAGCAGGCTCCAGGCTCTGAGCTAGCTGTCAGCACAGAGCCCGACGCGGGGCTCGAATCCACGAACGTGAGATCTGACCTGAGCCGAAGTCGGAGGCTTAACCGACTGAGCCACCCAGGTGCCCCAGCTCAGGCCATGATCTTGTGGTTCATGAGTTCGAGCCCCGCTTAGGATTCTGTATCTCCCTCTCTCTCTCTCTCAAAAATAAACATTTAAAGAAAAAAATAAAGAATAACAGGTGTCCCTATGAGTATATTCCTGTCTCTCTGTATCTTGATCTTCCCTCTGCATACCATTGTCTGTGTATGGTTCTTATTGTACGTGTACATGTTGTTGCATACATGTGCGCCTTGCCTCCTCACTGAATGGTAACTGGTTAACTCAAGTGATTGTAATAATTGCATGACCCCAAAGAAGTCTTCCTTTTTCTCTTTTGGAACTGACACCCTGACCCTGTGCCAGACAGGGATGTGGCTTCCAGCAGGAGGTGGAAGATGCTGACCACAGAAGTCACTCCCCCCCCACCAGAGGACAGAGGTCACAGGATAAGCAGGGCAGGAAGCACTGCCTTTTACATGAGCACTTGTGTCCACCCTGCCCATCAACACACGTGCACAGACATGCATGTGTGCAGACATGCATGTGCACACACTTTGGCCCTAGACTGGTGGTGTCCCCAAACAGAAGAAACTAGATTCATCCTCGATTAGAAAGAATACACAAAAGGGGTTTCTTTTCTCACTGTCATTCATCCTCCAGGTGCCTTTCACACACTTGCACAAACATAAATGCTCACACGCAAGGCACATACATTCACACAGAAGCAGAGCTAAGAAAAAGGGAAGAGAGAGACTGAGAGAAGGTAGGTGAGGACAGAGTGCGTGTGCCCAGAGGGCAGTGCCTGGGGTAGGGGTGGCAGGGGGCCCAGGGCATTGAGTGGGCAAGAGACCTTCATGGCTTCCTCTCTTCCCTAGCCAGCAACCAAAGGTCAGCCCAGGCGGATCAGCCACGTGCAGTCCATCCACCCCCAGCAGGTCATGTGAGACCAAGACCAAACCCTCATCAACATGCCATTGTCCTACAGAGCCCAGCCTTGGGCTGAACTGGACCAGCCCCCTCCAGCCCAAGACTAGTCAGTGCCCCTCTAGGACTTATGGTCTCTATCTGAGGGGACCCACTGGTGGGCGGGGGGTGTCTTGAGGACAAGCTGGGAGATGTTCCCCTGGATCCTATCCCTCTTTGGGATATCCCATCCCCTTTAAGAAATGGGGAAAACTGGGCTTTCCATCTGCACTGAATGCCTGAGTGGGAACCAAGGGGGGGGGGCAGCAGGGGGAAGGACCCTCTTTCTCATGTTCCCTCAAAGGGGCACATACACCATGCCATGCCACCCCTGCCCCCTGCCCATTCCCCCCAAATGCTCTAGAGGGGAAACAGAGTGAAGCAGAGAGGGTTGAAGAGCTGCCCTGAAGGTCATCTTGCACGTCAGCACTAGGAGGGGCCCCACAGCCCCTTGCGTCCTGGCTCCCAGCCTGAACCACAACACAGACTCCATTGACTCCTGGGCACCCTTTTGCCCAAGATGCACGCAAAGCTGTGGGCTTGCGGTTCCTGCCCACAGGCCCCTGGGCCCACACGGCTCCATGTAGCCTGGCCCCACAGGACCCACCCAGGGAAAGAGGCCAGAGCTAGCTGCCTCGATGGCCGTGGGTGGACACAGCTCCCAAGGGGCTGGCAGAAGGGAGACAGGAGGAAGGGATGGATACTGCACCCACACAAGGATCTCTTAGATCCCAGCTGAAGGCCTTCATGGCCAATCTCCAGACCCTGTCCTACCTAGTCTGGAATGGAGCCAAAGCTATTGGGGACCTGGCTAGGGCAGATTCTCCATCAGTACCACCTGTATCCACCCTTTATTCCTTCCAGAAACAGGGACCCTCTGGCCCCACCACTGAGACTGAACCTGGGGCAAAGCCGCCCTGGCCCATCCTCTGCCTCCTAGAAGGGAAGTCCAGGAGAGGAAAGATGGTGTGTCTGGGGGAGGGGGATTGGAGGAAAGCCGGGGCCAGGAAGGGGAGGGCTGTCCCAGCAGGATGACAGAGAGATGATTAAACCCACAGAGAAGATTGATAAGGGAGCTGAGCAGCTGCCGCTCTGCAAGGTGGGCTGGGGACAAATCTCATCTTGTCCTGGCAGCTTTCAGAGCACTGGGGGGCTGGGCCAGCCAGGATGAGCTCATGACCTCCACAAGCTCCCAGGGCAGGGAGGTGGGGTGCGGGAGGAGGGCTGCTCCCATCTTCTTCCCCCTAAGGCCTCTGGCAGTGGCTTCCAGAACCCAGCCCCCATTCCCGCCACCCCATAGCTCCTTCCCCGCTTGACCCCCCAGCATACCTGGGCAGCATGCCCCTTCTCACCAGTGCCCCATTCACCCACGATGTCTTTGCCCCGGCTCTCACTCTCATTATTATTAGATGTGAGTTACAGTGGAAACGCTGAGTCAGATGAACCAAGAGTCCCCAGACAGAAACAGTGGCAGAGAAGAGTCCAGGGGAGATGGCCCTCTCTGGACACCATCCTCAGAAGACAGGGAGACGAGGCTCTGGAGGAACTGGAGGTCCATCTCTCCCGTTTCTCCTGTCTGCTCCAGACCCGAAATCCTCACCTGGGTCTCCTGGACACTCAGACCCCCTTTCCGACGCCCACCCAGCCTCTCAGCCTAATCCTGTCACAGCCTGGATCTGCCTTGGCAAGTCTGAGAGAACAGCCCAAGGATCCCTAAGTCCTAAAATCCAGGTGGTTATACGGAGCTGTTTCCTCCAACCAGGGCTGATGGTTCAGAAGGCAGCCCCTGATTCCCAGAGATGGAGAGGCAGGCAAAGTGCACTGCCGAGGTCCCAGCCCCCCACTCTGCATGCAGCAAACACGGCACTGTGCGTTCATGTGGGCGTCCAAAGGCACAAGAACGCGTGGGGAGCACACGCTCCTGCCTCTACCTTGCTCAGAAGAGCTCAGTGGGCAGGTTGGTCTTAACTCCCTGGGTCTCTGACTCCCTGGCAGGGAGGAACTGGGCATTGTTGCCAAAAATAAACGTTCCCTCTCCCGCTCCCTGGCTCTCAGCTCCCGCTCATTAGGATGCGTGGCGTTTGGCTGCGGTCCCACACCTTGCAGCTCATTATAAATATGCAGTCGCTGCTGGCGCTACCCCAATCATCTCTGCAATCAGAGCTTTTAATTAGGTTAATTAAATTGTATCAAATCTCGCAGGGACGCAGTTCACTGATGCTGATGAGGCAGCCAAAACAGACCCCAGCTCCTCCGCTAATGAAGGCCGCTGCCTGCCTGCGCAGTGAGGGAGCCCGAGCGCATAATAAACGGGCACGTCCTCTGGGAGGAGCTGCTGCCCAGGCCCAGCTCTGGGGACCTAGCAGGGGGTCTGCATCCAGCCCACCAGGCTCCAGCTGCAGCACAGACTGCCACCGTGGGGGCCATCCCCTTCACTTGAGAACAGGGGCAGTTTTGGGAGCCTGGGCACGTGGGCAGTGTCAGGGCCCTGAGCACCTGCCACCTCTACAGAGAAAACCTGGGCGTATCCCCCAAATCCAGACTTCATGTGGGGTTCCCTCTTTACCTCTCCCCTACAATGGCCCAAGAAGGCCAGGACTCCTCCTAAACACACACACACACACACACACACACACACACACACACACACACACTCAGCCCTGTCACTGCCCCTCTCAATTGTCTTATCAACCAGGGAGGCCAGGCTGGGACCCGAAAGCTCACCCAGCCATTGCTGGCCTGGTCTCCATCTGCCATGGAGGCCATCTGCCCCAACTGCAGGGCAGGCGGGGAGCGGTTTATACTACCAGCCAGTAACAGGAAGGGGTGCCCCCCAGTCTCCACGTGCCAGATGGATCCTGCAGCTTCCCACCTACTATCCCAACTAAAGAGCCCTTTCTGAGGGAGGGACCTGCCCCGAATCTCCAGGGATCAAATTAGCTAAAGACGGGAGGTGATTTCTTTCCCCAGCCCCTGCCTATCCTGAACTGACCACCCCGTCCCTTGGCAATGTACTGCTGGGTACTGGAGACCACGGGCTTCGGAGCCAGAGGGCCCTGCAAAGGCTCTCCCCTGCCTAGGCTCTCCCCTGCCTTTACGCAGGAAGGCAGATGCTGCCACCTCCAAAGGGGCTGTCCCCAACACTCCACTTGCCCTAAGCTCCAACCCCCTCCTCCTAACCCCTCCGTCCATCACTGGTCTCTGTGGCTGAGCAGCAGAGGAGAGAGGACAGGGGAAATTTCCAGCACTCTCGGGACATGTTGTTTCTGCTGTAAAAGCTGGTTTTTTTGGTTTGGAAAGGTTTTTTTTTCCACCTAGTAATGTAAAAACATGAAACCTGAAACCAACCCCCCACATTTGTCACCTCAAAAGAGAAGCCTTTGGGGTAACTGGGAGAAAGCTGTAAATGAGTCAGGCTGATTCGGCAGGGGATGGGGGGGCTGCCCAGCTGCCTCTGGGGCACCACAATTTCATTAACACTTATGATCTGAGCAAGGCCGTCAGGTGACAGACAACAAGAGGAATGGAAAGGGCTTCCTTCCCACCCTTAACCCCAAACACAGCCGTCCCCACATAAACTCCTCTTGCCTAGAAATAGCGAGGTCCTGGGCTCTGTTCTGGATCCACGTCTACCACCACTAAAGCTGGGGACTCAGGACTGCACCACAGTCCCAGCACCAAGCAGTCTGCTCCCCAGACTGAGGGGAAATGGCTACTCTCATGACTAGGGCAGCAAGGGAAGCACACAAGACCAGACAGACAGAATGAGGACAAACTTCAGCTCAACAGTTACAGAGGAAACAGAACTCTCTGAATGCAACGATGATGGGTCCAGGAATGAGGAACACGCAGATTCCATAAAGGGAGTCGAAGAAGCAAGAGATATTTTTGCTCTCCGACCAGAACAGTTTAGGAAAGAACAAGCAGAAGCATGACCCAGACAGCCTCTTGAGCTTCCAAACTCTAAGGGGTGGACTTGGGAAAGCCAGCTCTGCCTCTCGGGGTATTTCATAGCTTCTCTCCACTCCTCCCCTGCACTTTTTGCTGAGACAGACCCACTGAGCTGGGCAGGAGCCCCACCAGCAGGGAGGCCCGGTGACCTGCTGGGCAAGAGCACACATACCCTCTGACCCCAGGAGGCAGCCGCCCGAGCCCGAGAAACTGCCAGCTCAGCCCCAATAGTATTTCAGGTCCACCCCCAATTTCTCCACTCACCAGGGGCTCTGGGCCAAGACTCCCACCCATGCTTCAGCCCGCCCTCTCCCAACACCCTGTGCGCAAGCTGTGAATGGACGCACAGAGCGAGCTTGAGGAGGGAGGCCAGCACCACATACCCACTTGCCTCACTGGTTCAAGTCCCAACAGGCCCCGGCCTCACCGGCCTCCACAGGCAGGCAGAGCAAGTCTGCATCTGCTGGCTGCCTTCCCTGCTGGAGGACGTGCAGCTCTAATTGTTCACTGCCCCACAGCCAGCAGCGGGGGAGAGACAGCGAGCTAGACATAAACCCTCGCAGCTGCTCGTGGGGAGACCCCTACCATTTCCTGGTGGAACAACCCCCCCCCTCCCCCGTGTGGGACTCAACATGCTTCCTCTGTGGGCCTCACTAGAAATGTGAGGGGAAAGCCCTCTCCTGCCCATTCCTTGTTTGGGGGCCACACTTCTCTCAAACTGCGGGAGCAGGGGTGGAGAAAACCTTTTTTCCTAAGAGTTCTCTCATATGGCACTAAATTCAATAAATACGAACGAAGCACCTACGGAGTACAGGATGCTTCCAACAGAAAGCCAAGAGTGCTGAGAGGGCAGACACCAGCACCCAGAGAAATAACCCGAGAGAAGGGGCAGCAGCTCCACCTACTGGGCCCTTTCCTACCCTGTTGCCAGGAATCCGTTCCCTCTAGAGGTAGGGGATTTAATCAGAGAATAAAACTATGCCTTGACACTCTCCTGCTGGAGTCAGAAGGGCTCTAAGAAGAGGCAGTGGAGCAGGACTGAGGCAGGAGTGTTGGTTCTCTGCCCGAGACCTAGGTGTTCCACGTCAGCTACTGCAGCTGACGCTCTGGACACCTCATTTGTACAGAGACCTGACCCACACAGGTTCTGACTCCAAGAAATGCCTCCCCACTGCCTGCATTCCCCTTGATAACAGCCAGAGCAGGATACCACCAAGGGCCCAAACCAGCCCTGGGACCTGGGGGAGTGGAACCTAAGGAAACAACAGTCTCTCCCCTTCCCAAGCAATGAGCCAGGAGTCCAAGGACCCACTGAGGGCCAAAGCATAAAGCCCTGGCCTCTTTTCAGGACCCATGAGGCTGGGGCATCTGTTTTGGGCTAATCACAAGGGGCAGGCGATCTCTCCTTAGGCCTCAGAGACAGCCCTCAGTGTTAACAGCAATTCAGGACACCTGGTTTTATCTCCTTACCGTTCTCTACCTCCAACTTGGAACTATGGTCCTCCTAGAGGACAGACAGACGTTCTTGCCTACGCATGTGCCTCTTCACTGAAGCATCACTGTGTACCTATGGAACATGTGAGGACTTAGCATGTAACCAGCGGATGTGCAACCCTGGTGGTGTGTCTGTGTACTAGCGGATATATAGGTGTGTGCACACTTGTGTTCACAAGGCCTTAGCTGTAGTACCCTGAGAGTCTACTCAAGTGAGAGTCGGGGCACCTGGGTGGCTCAGTCAGTTAAACATCTGACTTCAGCTCAGGTCATGATCTCACAGTCCATGGGTTAGAGCCCCACACTGGGCTCTGTGCTGACAGCAAAGAACCTGAAGCCTGCTTCAGATTCTTTGTCTGTCTCTCTGTTCCTCCCCTGTACATGCTCTGTTGCTCTCTCAAAAATAACATTAAAAATAAATAGATAAAGTGAGAGCCAATGAAGTGTGTGTACCTTTGTGTAAATAAGCATAAGCTTCAAGAGAAGGCATTAGGTATATTCCTTCCCAGCCTCCCAGCTTCCTACCCAGCAGGGACAAGAGATACGAGCCCGAGCAGCAGTACCAAGCTGTTCTGTCTAAGCAACAGACTCTGTCCACTCCGCTGTCCAACACCCACGGCATAAATCCCTTCCCTGGCTCAGGACTCAGACCTCTATGTCATGATACCATTAACATTTACTTAGCTCATCACCACCTCCCCAAAAGGGAGTTCACACAGAGACTGGGAAGCACTACCTTCCTTAAAGCCAAAGCTACTAACTTCTATTCCCCAGCCCTTCTTCCTATTTTCCAGAGCTCCCAAATCTAAATCCCACTGGGTACACCCTGAGGAAACAGGCTTTCACTTTGGGCTTTATATAGGAGCCTAGCACTCATAGAAACTTATTAAGTTTTAATGATGATTTTTTTTTTCCTCTTTAAAAGTCCAGGCACAGCTGTTCCTCCTACAGGGGGTGAGGTGTAAGCACGCCTCCCAGAACCTTGCTCCTCCCACATTTGCTCCAAGCATGCTCAGTCCTGTCTTGACAACCTCAGCTTACCACCCCCTACATGGGCAGGAAGAGCGAGACTCTGGGAAGACAAGGAAGCTTTACCTCCAGGGCACAAGGCTGCACCAAGCCATTTACAGCCTTGGAATCAGGAGCCGGCCAGAAGTGCAGAGGGCAGGAAGAGAAAGCCAGGCCTGTCTGGTCTGAGCTTCATCAATAAGGAGGTGCCATTGTGGGTTCCTAGTTCCAAGGGATTCTATCTGTAGCTATAAAGTGTAAGGGGAAAAAATTCCTCCTTGGCTCCTTTATGAAGCCATCTGAATATCCAATAAACACAGAAGGAAAAGAAGGTAAAATCAGCCTACCCACTAAAAACATGTAAGCATTAAAAATATTTAATTTTGGGGCCCCTGGGTGGCTCAGTCAGTTAAGCGTCCAACTTCAGCTCAGATCATGATCTCACAGTATGTGAGTTTGAGCCCCGCTTTGGGCTCTGTGCTGACAGCGCAGAGCCTGGAGCCTGTTTCGGATTCTGTGTCTCCCTCTCTCTCTGCCCCTCTGCCACTCATATCCTGTCTCTCTCTCCTTCAAATATAAAAGCTAAAAAAAATTTTTTTTAATTTTTACTATGAGCATATACTACTTTTGAAAAATTAAGTGATGTGGGGCACCTGGGTGGCTCAGCTGGTTGAGCATCCAACTTTTTTAAAAAAATTTTTTAATAGTTATTCATTTTCTTGAGACAGAAAGAGACAGAGTAGGAGCAGGGGAGGGGCAGAGAAAAAGGGAATCTTAGACTCAGAAGCAGACTTCAGGCTCTGAGCTCCAGTACAGAGCCCAACATGGGGCTTGAACCCACGAACCATGACATCATGACCTGAGCCAAAGTTGGATGCTTAACTGACTGAGCCACCCAGGCTCCCCCCAGGATCTGACTCTTGATTTTGACTCAGCTCATGATCCCACAACTCATGAGTTCGAGCCCCGAACTTGGGATTCTCTCTCCGCTGCTCTCTTCATGCCTCGCACACTTGTGTGTGTGTGTGTGTGTGTGTGTGTGTGTGTGCGTGTGCATGTTCTCTCAAAAGAAACTTTAAAAAATAAAAAATTAAGTGATGTAACAAAATGGAAGAATAATTGAAGTGAAAAAAGATACAAAATTGTCTACTGAAACTACAACTATAAAACACAAAAACATAAGTAAAAACCAGTACACACCTTTATAGAATGGTGTAAATAGGGGTGCCTAGGTGGCTCAGTTGGTTAAGCGTCCAAATCTTGATCTCGGCTCAAGTCATGATCTCAGTTTGCTGTCAGCACAGAGCCTGCTTGGGTTGGGATTCTCTCTCTCCCTCTTTCCTGCCCCCGCTCATGCTCTCAAAATAAATAAACTTTAGAAAAAAAAAAAAAAGAATGGAGGAAATAACCCAGAATGCTCACACTTTTGTTCACCTCCATTGCCCTAGCTGCTAGCACTAATAACCGTTTATTGTTCTTCAATTAATACTGGGATTAGGAATGAATTCATGTATTTTCCAAATTTGCTATAATGAGATTATATAACTTTCATAATGAAAAAATACATATAGGTATATAAAAATAAGGCTGATTTCACACCCTCAAAACAAGAAGACATGGGAAGGGGCTTTAATGGTGTTTACAGAAAAATATCAAATGTCAGATGTCTAATAAAGTTAAAGAGGAAAAAATCACATCATTCAGGCTAATGGAATGTGAAGTTACTGGGAAAAGAAAAAGAATTATCTTCCATATGGAAATGATAAAGCTGATCTATACCACTTCAACGTTTTCGACGACTCTGAAATTTGTAAATAGCTGGGGAGTTCACTGTTTCTTTCTTCACCTTCACCTTCTGAGTTTTGTCCTACAAAAGAGTAAAAAAGTTACCGGTAAATGGTGGGAAAGGGTTTTGTAAAATAGGAAGGTTAATATAATAAACTACCTATTAGAAAGCCCCTAATTCGGCCCTTCTCAAATTATAGGAGAGACAAAGCCCTAAAGTATCCCTAGAGGCAGTGAATGATTTTCTCCCCTGGGAATCTATAATGTTACTATTATATAGAAGTTGTTGGAAAAACTGAGAAGAAAGGTAGTCAAATCATTTTTTTGTAGGATTTATTCTCACATGAAACCCTAGTTGAGAAAGGCAGATCTGAACCATCTACAAAGCTGAAGAACTTGACATTTAGAGGAATGGTAATAATATGAAAGGGGCATCGTATAATTCTTAGCTGTGCTATTTAACAACACAATGTTGTCTATTTTTAAACGCCAATGAGTGACACATGCTGTTTTGTTAACCTGTTTAAATGTTACACATAGCTTCTCATAAGCTATAAAGTTCATATACTACCCAATCCTACCCTTCGCTGTTCTAAAGCACTGACTAATAAGCCCCTTATTACCTTCTTAATCAAGGAACATTTCAACACTATCAGAGTAACAGACACTGGCTCAAACCACTGCCCCTGAGGAGGAGACATTTTCACTGGGGTTGATTTATAAACAGCTGAAATCCAGTCTAAGTTAAGACCTTTACAAGAGAGAGAAAGGAAAAGGCGGGGGCGGGGGGGAGAAGGACTTAAGGCTCTCTCTCCTTACCAGAAGATCTTTGCGTGTTTGAATTTTCTGTGCAATAACAAACAATTTCTTCTCTCGGTCAATCCGCTGTGTCAGGCAGTTATACTGCTTTTGCCTTTCTTTAGCTATCCGCTACGGAAGAAATACACACACGTTTTCAATAAAATTAACAAGATAAAAATGAACTACAAAACTGCTTTTAATCCACTCAAGTCCAAACGCATAAATGGTTTCATCAACTCCCTCCTTACTCCGGATCAACACAAGGGACTATAAATTTGCCCATTTTAGGAACACCACAGTCTAGAGCTGAACAGAACCTTGGAGACTTGCCCAGGGACACGTGGTTCACCTGGAGCAGAGTCAGGACTATCCCACGAGTCGCACGGATCCAGGAATCTTTCCACTACTACGCTAAGCTGTTCGACCTCTGAGTGAGCGTCCTGGTCATCTAAGGCAATGCAGGAATGAGCCAGTCCTGGAAACCCTCCATAAAGTGAACAGACAACAGAAAGGCCACTGGACAGTGTGCAGGTGTCTGAGACCCACAGAACTCAGAGAACTGGACTTTTTCAGAAGCAGCTGACTTGAGAAGTCCCACTGCTGAAATAGTCCTCAAAGGCCAGTGGCCCTTCAACTTGGGAGAATCATGAATCCCTGAGAAACTGATGAAAGCTGTGGATTCTTTCTTGAAATAAAGGTGTATGTGTGCTGGTGCAAATCTGTGCAAATGCATATACGTATCTGCACAAAATGTCTGTGTGAAATGAGTGTTCACAGACTTCCTACAGCCCATCCATGGGCTGCCCACTCCTCCAAGCTACAGACAGATTAAAAATTCCCTTGCAATCCACCCGCTGGCAGTCTCCTAATGAAAATAGTTTCGCTTTTAACAGAACAACTGGAAGAAACAATACCACTGGACAAAAATGGCAAGATCCCAACCTTCCCAACTTAGAAGGCGTGTTGGTGAACTATTCTGTTGGGAGCACTAGCCTCTTTAGGGAGTACCACCACACTTGAGAAGTGTCAGTGACATAGCTAATTGAAAATACAACTAATTGGCAAACAGGGTTATCACAAGAACACTAGTCAGCCAGCTCCTCAGCTGGAAGTGCTATCTACAAGGGGGGGACCATCGCTGGGCTTCAGATTTAAACAATTCACCAGTTCTAGCATCGTCTCGCAGCAGTGGTTTCAGACAGCTTTTGTTTTCACTTTATTACACAGACTGTCAAATTTATGGGATTACCCAATATAGTCAAACTAATTAGGGGTATTTATATTACTAACGCAAGTTGAGCTGCCTCTGAGCTAGAGAAACTGCTGTGAAATTAAACATTGGAAGCAAAGCTGATGCGGTGTAAATGATTCAAATCAAAACAGAACAGCTGTCTGCTTGAAACACATTGACAGCATTTTTTTTTTAAATGAATCAGTCAGAAGTGAGAGTTCAACTCCAGAAGGCTCTGAGAAAAAGCATGTCTTCTGCACAAACCGAGTTAGAGTGATGGAAAGCACCATAAGGAAAAGTCAATACAAAATTCTGGTTACAAATGCCTAATATGTAAGGATTTTCTGAGATATGTATTTGCTGCCGGAAGAAAATACCAAATCCCTTAATCTTCAGTGTCCCCTCCTCTCTCTGCATTTTACAAGGTAGGCATCAGCCCCAAGTCTTAAAGGTCTTAAAAGGCACAAAGCCCAGAGTGATAGGTGGGATTCAAATGCAAATCTAAAAGCCAGACCAGGGGCACCAGGGTGGCTCAGCTGGCTGAGCAAGTGTCTCAAATCAGCTCTACGACAGCTCAGGTCATGATCTCAGTTTGTGAGTTTGAGCCCTGCGTCCACCTTGCTGCTGTCAGCACAGAGCCCGTTTCTGATTTTCTGTTCCCCTCTCTGTCTCTCCCCCACTTAAACTCTCACATTTAAAAATAAATAAAACATTTAAAAAAAGAAAAAACAACTAAAGCCTAGGCTCCCAACCACTAGGCCACACAGCCCCCACTCTTAAAAACTACAGAACCTTCCTCCACTTATATCCCCATCATCAGATCCTCCTTCCCCTTTTCTTAGTGCGTTTTCCTCAAATTATTATAGTAAATATAGTGGCAAAAATTAAAAAAAAAAAAAAACCCTAGATTTTCCTCTAAGCTCAGTCCTAAAAACAATGGAAATTGTTGAAACAAGAAAATTACCTTAAGCAGAGTCTGCTGGGTAACCCCTTTCACTTTCTCCTTCTGCAAGGTCTCTATCGTGGGTCTGTTAAAGGCTCTGTCAACTAGTTCCGGGGCCGTTCGCAGGTGAGTGGCAAGATCAAACTGTTCAACTGAAAGTCAGGACAATTCTTAAGGCACTAAGGCACCAGACATACGCCAACACGTCAGACTGTCCCAGAAACCCTCAAACATTTCATACCTTCCTTTTTGGTGTCAAAAAAAAACACATGCTTATTCGGTTGCTTCCCTTGGAAATCCAGCAGATGGAGCTCTGATTTTAGTCTTTCAATTTTCTAGAATACAGAACAGGATCTCATTTTATATTGAGTTCTTCCAGGGTATCAGAAATGAATATCAAAACTTTAAGCCATTTCACATCATTATCACAAGCCGGCAAAAAAACGTGCTTCATTCTTTTAAAGAACGGCTAAACATTCATCAAGCACCAACCACATGTCAGGTATTGGGCTATTACACATTCCACAAAACTCATTTAATCCTTACAACAGTCCCATGAGATAGAAATGAAGAACCACTCTCTCAAGGATGTTAATTTGTCCATAATCATGGGGCTGATGAATGACAAAGCCACAATTCAAACCTAAGTCCGTCTCATTTCCAAACCTGAACTCTTTCCACTCCACCACCCTGACTACACTTCTAAGTCATTATCACCACACACAAGTGCTTTAAGAAGAAATCAACTTCTAACTTGAAGTCACTGAATCTGCATGTCTTTTCTTAACACAAATACAGCAGAACAAAGGGTTTCAGTTGTTACCTTAGCTTCTGCGACCCTTTTCATTTCTATGTATTTGACATCCTGGGTTCTCATCAGTTTCAGCTGTTCTGGAGTTACTTCTTCCTTAGTCTCCTTAATAATGTGAACTCCATCCTAAAATCCAAATTGAAAAGATACAGTCCCTCTTAAATTAAAATCACTGGTACGTCGTTAGCACAGCTTATGACCGGAATGAAGACAACCGAATGCCACCTGCAACGGCAGGTGCCCCTAGATGCATGTTCGATTCAGCACCAGGTCATCCGCTCTTAGAACAGCTCCAGGCAGAGGCGCCTGGGTGGCTCAGTCAGTTAAGTCTTTCTTCGGCTCAGGCCGTGATCTCACAGCTTGTGAGTTCAAGCCCTGCATCGGGCTCTGTGCTGACAGCTCAGAGACTAGAGCCTGCTTCGCAATCTGTGTCTCCCTCCCTCCCTCTGCCCTCCACCACCACTTGGCACTCTGTCTCTCATAAATAAACAAACATTTTAAAAGAATAAGAAGGAAAGGAAGGGAAGAAAGAAAGGAAGGCATCAGGCATAAGACAACTCAAATTCAGGAGACGAAATGTATGCCATTTGCAAAGGGGCAGTTTGCCTTGGATACGGACCAAAAGTACATTGACCAATGGGAGAAGGGCTAAATTAAAGGCCAAGGCTCCTTCCTCCCCATCTCTTTCCCCGTCTTATTTTCTTCACTGAATTGGAGCTCAGAATACCAACTGATCCATTAGGTACCCACCTGAAGTTTAACACGAGTCATTTTATAGTAGAATTCATCTGGATTTTTTTCAAGAGCCTTCTTCCGGAGAGCTCTGAGGTATTCTTGCTTTTTCCGATAGTCACTAAAAGGCAGTTTAAATGAGGTTCATAGCAAAAAAAAAAAAAATCCAAAAACCAAAAAAACACAATGAGCAAACTTTACAAGTATCTAAAGTTCATATGAAATGAAACTCAAAAAAGCCAAAGAAACGACTAGATTTGATCCAGACTCCACTGTCACTAATGTCGAGCTCCCGTCACTGTAGGCCCTATCCCAAAATTCACCTGAAACTAACTGTCCCCATCTCACATGTTTTAGCGCCATTTACACCATTACAGGGAAACACCACACAGAGCACATTATGAAAGCTCATTAGAAAGGGTTTTGATGCAAGCCTGGGCACCAACTGACCACATAAGGTTCAGAAACTACCCAGCACAGAATGGCGTACTGACCAGAACTGTGGGCTCCGGAGCCAGATTATCTGGATTAAAACCTTGATTCCACCACTTCTAGCTAGGTAATCCCGGATAACTTAGCTAACCAATCTGTATCGCAAATTAATCTGTAGAATGGGTATGATAAGAATAGTATCCCAGAAGGTTGTCGGGAGGAATAAGTAAGTGTTAAATATTGCCAGTCTCCTAGAACACTGCCTGGACCAATAACAGCACTTAGTTATCATTATTAGCCTTAACTCTGGGACTCAGAGCAATCCTCCCAATCCATCACCATCTGTACCAGGAGCACAAAAGGCCCTCAGCTGACATGCATAGTTAACAAATAATTATAAATTGTTCTGCAAATAAAGTGCTAAAGAAGAAGAATAGAGGTAATTGTTGTATAAAATGTTTTCAGAGTTCATTATCACCCACGCTCAGTCTTATGAATCCATCTTTCATATCTCTTCATTCCACACCACACACGGGGTGATGTCAGAGACTCAGCAACGGGAATTTTAGATTGTATCTTGCATCTCAAGAAAAGGGAGAGGAAAAAAAAAAGATTCTGCTTTTGGCTCAAACACCAAGGCAGGGGCAAATCAAAGCCACTATGAGAAAACTATCTGGAACAACAGAATCAGAAAAAAATTCACCATGCAACTACAGTAAAGTAAATAACGCTCTGTCCAAACAAAGAAGTTTAGGGTCACAGACAAGTATGTGACAGGTTGCCAGAGTTCTGGCCATTTTATCAATGGCAGGAAATCATCCCCTGTTGGACACTCGGGCAATCCAGCTGCAGGGTAGGGAAGTGGTCGGCTTTCTTGGCAGCACCTCTACAAGAAAACTTAACTCACTCTGCACGAAGTTTATAATCTTTCTTTTTTTCCAGCAGGCCCAGATGTTTTCGAAAGCCAGGCTAGAAGACAAAAGGGAAAAAAAAAAAAAGAAAGTGCTTAGTTCCCCCAGCAAACACATATTCAAATCAACATGACACCTCACAAGAACAAGAGTCTCTGGAGCGCTCAGTAAATCCATGTCCTTGGAGCCAACTTGCTACCCTATTCCGTCCCTTCCCCCACTGGGCTCTGCCCAAGGATGAGCAGTACTATACGGGCGCCAGAGAGGTCACAAGCACCGCCACCGCGCCACCGCCGTAGTAGGTTTCCTGGCCTATTAAGGACAGAGAGAGGCAACAATGACTCGGCACTAAGCAAGCAGTTGCCAGCTGTACTAAAATTACTACAGACTTAATCCGAGGGTTTAAGAAATACTATGAAGGGAAAATATAATAGGGAGGCAACTGTGGTAAGAGCACTAAATTTAGAGTCGGAGAACTGGGTTCAAATCCAAGTGTTACCTCTTAACAACCTATGACCTTATACAAGTCTTCGCTTCTCTGAGCTGCTGTTTCCTAACTATGAGAGTAATAATACCGGCTTCCCCTGGCTATCATGCGCCTCTGTAACGGGCAGTGCTGGCACATGGCCTGGCGCAAAGCAGGTACCCAGCATATGTTTACTGTTATTATTATTCCGTTGGTAAGAGGTGAGAGGGAAAACCAAGGGTGACACAGAATACCCTTCTAACACAGAACTTGGAGAGTATGGAAGGCGCAAGGATTATATCTTGGTATTATCTTTCTACAAGCTATTTGTTGAGCAATTAATATATGTCAGTATCTGTGCTAGATGTTTCTGCCCACATCATCATTTATTAAGCACTTACTGTTACAAAGCAATCTGCTGTGCTCATTATATACAATCTCTTAATCCCCGCAACAAACAGAAGTAGATAAAACACACGACTGTTATCCCAATTTTCCAAAAGGGGAATAAAGTTTAGAGAATGACTTGCCCAAGAGCACAGAATAGCTGGCAAAGTGAGAACCAGAACCCACTCTGTGTGGGGCCAGAGTCGATGCTCTTTCCCACAAGAGACTGTCTCTTCCTCTGCTCAGAATAATCTCGATTTTCGAGGAAGTACATACACTTAATACAATACTACATATAAACTTAAGTTTGTATAATAATAATAGATGAGATTTTTAAATGTCAGCTTTCTCAACTTTTATCCTTGAAATGACGCAATAAATAATTCAATAATTAAAATAACAGCCAAACTAAAGTCAAAAACACAAGAAACAGGTGTTGGTGAGGCTATGAAGAAGGAACCCTCACGCACTGTTGGTGGGAATGAAAATGGGTGCAGCCACTGTGGAAAACAGTATGGAGGTTCTTAAAAGATTAAAATTAGAGAGGTGCCTGGGTGGCTCAGTCAGTGGAGCATCCAATTCCTGATTTCAGCTCAAGTCATGATCCCAGGGTTGTGTGACTGAGCCCGTGGCGGGCTTCCACGCCGAGTGTGAAGCCTGCTTACGATGGTCTCTCCCCCACTCTCTCTGCCCCTCTCTCCCACTCACACTCACTCTCCCACTCATTTTCTCTCTAAAATTAAAAAAATACAAAATTAAAAACAGAAATACTCTACAATCCAAGAATCATAGGTACTGGGTGTCTACCCAAAAAATACAAAAACACTAATTCAAAGGGATCTGTGTTATAGAAGACCCGGCATTGCATCTGCACCTTTCCAGCACAGCCTTCTCCTTAGCTCTCCCACAAGGACCCTCTGTTCCTACTCAGAAACGACCAGGTCATGCGTATGTCCAGCCTTAGAAGCCCTCTGTCCTCTGGAGCGCCGGGTGGCATAATAGGTTAAGCGTTTCACTCTTGGTTTCAGCTCAGGTCATGATCCCATGGTTCATGAGTTTGAGTCCCGCGTTGGGTTTGCTTGGTACTCTCTCTGCTCCTTCCCTGCACCCACGCTCTCCTTCTCTCTCAAAATAAATAAACTTTAAAAAAAAAAAAAGCCCTCTGTTTTCTCTGTTTATCCAAATCAACTACTTACAACTGCTACTTTGGATACACTATTCAATCTCTTTAAGCATCAGAGTCCTCATGTGGAAAAGGAGGATAACATCCACCTCACAGACATACTGTGGATTTAAATGAGATCATCCTTGTACAGCCTGTTGGGCTGTACCTAACATACAATCAGTGCTCAAAAAGGGATGGCTATTACCGTCGCCTTCCAAGTTCAGTGAGTTTCACCAGGATGCTCCCTCATCATCTCCCTTCTCCCACTCAAATTCCTCATTTGGCAGTGTTCATGTGCTATCTCTTATACAGGTATCTCTTTTTTTTTAATGTTTATTTATTTTTGAGAGAGAGACAGGGCGCACGTGCATGGGGGAGGGGCAGAAAGAGGGAGACACAGAATCTGAAGCAGGCTCCAGGCTCTGAACTGTCTGCACAGAGACCAACACGGCTCGAACTCACAAACCATGAGATCATGACCTGAACCAAAGTCATGATGCAACTGACTAAGCCACCCAGGCACCCCTTATACAGATGCTTCTTTATTCATCTTTTAGTGGCCTCTGGATTTCCCGTCTGATTCCTGGCTTTGCCACTTGCCAACTACTGCTGTAGGTCTTTGGGCAAATTACTTAACCTATCTGAGTCTTAGTTTCCGTATCTGCAAATGTGAGAAAATAACAGCACCTTCTTCCAAACAGTGTCAAGAGTTAAATGAGAAAATGGGTAAAGCATCCTGCACTTTTGTCTCTGACACAAAAACTGCTATCATTACTTTACTTTTTTAAAATTCTTTTTGAGTGAGCTAGCAAATGGGGTGGGGAAGAGAGACGGGGAGAGAACCCCAAGCAGCCTCCACACTGTCAGCGCAGAGCCCAACTCAGGGCTCGATCTCATGACCCTGGGATCAGGACCTGAGTGGAAGTCAAGAGTCAGACGCTCAAGGACTGAGCCACCCAGGCACCCCTATCATTCTTTAAGACAGGCCCACAAACGGGTTCAAACAGGGTGGCAAACGACGCTATTGCTCCTAGAACACCACTGAGCGCACCTTAAGTACACAATAAATATCTGATAAACGCTGTTAAGAAGGAAGACTGAATTGTGGTTAGAAGGCCTTAGTTCCATCCCATCAGTCATCAACACAGCTTTGGGCATATCCTTCTCCCTCTCTTCCCCACCTGCAAAATCAAAGTGGGACCAGATAACTAGATTGATTTTTAAACACTGGAACAGATACAATAATTCTGCATATACTAAACTAATTTTTACTCAACCTCCCCAACACAGACACGCCCTCCACACAAGTCGTACAACTGCTTATCCACCTGAACTTGGTGTTTGAAACTCGGCAAGTCACTTCTGCTCTCTGGGCCTCAGTTTCCTCATCTGTACAATGGGGATGGAAAGCAGATGCGGCAGATCTTCATAGATTTTGCGCAAAGCCCACAGCTGACGGCGTTCCAACATCATCACCAATCTCTTGGGTCCCAGCCCGCCCCCTATGCAGCGGGCAGGGCTCTGAGTCCTTAGATGGGGGTTCCAGTTCCAGCCGGTATGCGCTTTGACCTCACCTTCCTTCCAGGTCAAGCACTATACACTGAGCGTCTCACCCAACTAACTCCTCACTGAAACTCCCCAAGACACCTTTGACTATACCCAAGGAACTCCGGGAGCAGGAAACGGAACAACGACCCCTTCTCCGTAGGCCTCGAGGCTCCGCCCCAGGCACGCCGGCGTCTTTAGCATATATTTGCATTTATTTACGTGCCCCAGCAACCAGAAGGGACCTAGGCCCGCAGGTGGGGAGGAGGAAGGAGTAAGGGAAGCACATGGGGCCACGGGCCAGCGCTCGTGGCACCTGTGCGGTCCTACCTGGCTTCTCTCTCGGTGTTCCCGTTGCCGGGACTTAGCCGCCTTCCGAAAGGCCGCTGCCATGTCTACTCACGCCTGGGAAAGCTCAGTACACAACGCCGGTCCCGCACCACCTCAGCCGCCGCGTCGCCCGATCCTACCGGAAATAGTCCAGGGCTCCAGATGCTTAGAACTGCCCACTTCCTCTCCGCAGCCTATCGGCCCTTGCGTTTCCGGAACTACGGGCTCTAGCGAAGGCGTCCCACGCGAGCTGCTTCTGGGAAGTGTAGTTTCCTAAGTCTAGTCTCGTGACCCTGCAAGACTAAGTTGTCATTCGCCAGAGCTTGCGAACGTGTACCGAGATCTCGTTTTCGCACTCCGCTCCGCGTGGTCACCTGGGAACACGTGGCTAGCACGGCCCTGGGGCTGAGCTGCGCATGTGTGTGCATGTGCAGCCACCAAACAGCTCTGCTCCCCTTACCCTATTTACACGGTGTGTTTAAAAGCAGGGTCCGTGTGAATTTTAACGTGTACAGGAAGGAGCATTCTATAGACAGACAGACAGGAGACCTTGAAACCAGGTTTGGCTCTGCCACTTACTGGCATCTGTGACTTTTGACAGGTCTCTTGACTTTAATGAGCATCATTTTTTTCGCCCATAAAACAAGGATAATAATAGCGTGCACGGCTTACTTCACTGGGCCGTCAAGAGACTCAGAGTTGAATGGAGGAGTTCTATCCCTTCAGTAGTTGTAAAGTTCGAGTCCCTCACACCCTCAGGGGAATGGTGGCTGGCTGACAGAATGTGTATCAGGAGGCAGCACAATGTAACGATTAATACCATAAATCATAGAGGTGTGTTCTGATCCTGACTGCCACCAGCCAAGACAAAAAAACTCCATCCCCCATATGTAAAATGGTAGTAATAATATTATACCTATAGAATCATTACAAGAATCAAATGAAATCATATGTTTAAGGTGTTTAATGCCGTGTTCATCTCTTAACAAGTTCACAGTCAATTGGAGCAATGGTTGTTGTTACTACTATTGTTACTAAACCTACCAGGAAGGATAGAGAGAGGGTTGGGCGCAGCAGAGTTTTTCAGAGGCATTTCGTTTCTTTTCCACCACATGAAGGCAACCCTCAGAGAGTCCTATAATTGCACCCATTTGTCATGACAGAGTGCACTCCTCCAGCTGAGGCATTCTGAGGAAATCCTCTCCTCGATCCCAGGAAGTTTGAGTGCAGTAGACAGGTGGGTATGACAAAGCTGAAAGTAGCTGAGATTTGCCACGTGAAAAGTTTTTTCCTGCCTCTCAGTCCAAGCCTTGCCCTACTCAGGCCACATGTTAACAAACGTCCACCTCATTTGTGACTTAACCATTGAAAGACAAGGTCCTACGTGATTTAGCCCACCTTTCCAGCCTTTGCTCAATTAAGTGGGCCTAAGAATCAGCCCTGGATTTGAATTTCACACCCACAACCTATCAGCTTGAATTTAGGGTCACATTGTCAAATTCTCTGAGCCCCGTGTCCTACTCTATCAAACAGTGATAATAATATAACCAACTCATGTGGCTTTTGTGAAAACCCAGGAGGCAATGACTAGCACTTAGCATGGTGCCCTGCATGGAGTCGGCATTTAACATGTTAGATCTCCCTCTACCCACCCCCACTACCCTGCATACTCATTTCACCCTCTGCACCCACAGAGCATCACCAGGTTTGGAGGCATGAGAATAGCGTGCCTGGGCAATCTGAAAGAGGGTGTCTGCTAAACCATGAGGGCTGTCAAGGGCTCCAGGCAGCCCAATGGGTAAGAGTGGGCAATACGCCCAGAGAAGGAAGGAAGTTTTCTCACTGGGGGAAGGAGGGCTTGTGATCACAAGCATCAGGGAGTGATTCAGCACCCAGAGGAAACCATGAGAAGCCTGTCAGTTTCACCCAGGGCCTCGTCTTAAGAACCCTTCCAAGGTAAAAGAAGGGCTGGGAGAACCTGAGCAAGCCCCCTTCCACCACGAGATAAGGAAGGAAGGGTGTGTGCGGGCCTCCTTGGTGGGTGAAGAGAAACCAGATCCCACTCACCCAAGGTTAGTCATACAGCCATCAGGCTCTGCTTCCAGCCTCAGCTCAAACACACCTGTTCCCTAGAGGGAGGGGGGCGGATGGTGGACTGATGGAAAGTGGGAACAAGGAGTCCATGTGGCTGATCCCTTGACCTCCCTGGAGCACATTGTCCTCCTGGGCCAATGGAAATGTGAGCCCACTGGGGACCTAGAAATGGGGGAGGGGAAAGGACAAACCCCTGCCTTATACCAACATCCCTCCCCCAGGCTAGGCCAAGTCAGAAATCTAATTTTCTCTGGCTCCAGTAGCAGAACCTTAGCACTTGACCATGAAAGGGAATATGTTGGGCGAGACAGGAGTCCCACATATTCAATACCTGCTGTGTACCTTTCTTCAAGACTCACAAGAATGCTATAAGACAGGCGAGTCTGCACTGTTAAAAGATGAGCAGACTGAGGCTTAATAAAATTGAATGACGAAAGAGGCTGCAGGGCCTGACAGCTAAGTTCTTTGGGCATTAGGAGCTTTGACATTTGATTGGATTTGAATCTAGGCTTTGCCATTATTAGCTGTGTTGCCCTTGGCGGGTTAATTTACTTTCTCTGCACCTCCATTTTCTCATCCTTAAAATGGGGATAAGAATATATATTTCATGGGGTGCTTAGGTGGTTCAGTCAAGATCTTGCTGTTCATGAGTTCGGGCCCCATGTCAGGCTCTGTGCTGATAGTTCAGAGTTTGGAGCCTGCTTCAGATTCTGTCTCTCTCTGTCTCTCTCTGTCTCTGTCTCTCTCTCTCTCTCTCAAAAATATTTAAATATATATATAAAGAATATATATTTCATACAGCTGTTGGAAAATCAAGTACATTAATGTGTGCAAGGTGCTTAGGCAGAGATCGGTACAAAGATCTCAGGAAATACCGGCTCTTATTAAGGCTGCTCAGCAGAGATTCAAGCCATGAGTAAATACCAGAGACCCCAACTCTATCTTTGATCCAGCACCTTCCTTACTCGGTCATAACCCCTCCCTCTCTGAGGGCTACTCATTTTTGCCTTCTCACCCCAGAGCAAACCCCTTCTTGTCATCTCTCCAACCAGGCAATCTTCCCCGCCCTTCCCAGGCTAGGGGTCTTCTACATCTGCAAGACAAAGCCTAGAAAAAGGGCCCACCCGTGGACTGGCTGTTCACCCCCTGCACTCCAGACAGCAGGTGCCTGTAATCCAAACTGGGGTGGTGGGGAATTGAAACTGAAGCGTCAGTCATTCCTTCATTCATCAGATATTAATTATATGCCAGACATTGGAGCAGGTACTGGGAATACAGGAGTCAGTAAAAACACTGTCTCTGCCTTCATGCAACTTACAGTCTAGGCATCAGGAAAAATAATACACAATCCATTTAATTTTGGAAGGCAACCTGGCCTGGAGGGTGACTTGGTACCCAGGAAGCAGAGATGGGAAAGGAAGGTACTCAGGAGCCCCAGCCTGGGAGGGAATGAGTCTGCTCTGAAAGCTTGGCTGGATCCAGTCTGGGGGATGGGAGAGCCTCTGTGGGCACCTGAATCTCTTACTCTAGAGGCTGAGGTTATTTCCAGGGTCGGTTTGTTGTCTCCTGTTTTGCAAACAGCACAGCAGAACCTCCTCCTCCTCCCTCCCCCTCCCTACCAGATTGAGGCTATTTATGCCTAGTGACAAGCCTGAGGATCCCAGGGGGGGTGGCCTCAAGGACCTGGAGGGGCCTTGTGTCCCTGGCAGCCACCAGTCCTCCCTCCCAGGCACAGGGAGGAAGCCAGAGGACTGGAGACTGGAGAGGTGGGGAGGAGGGGTTCCATCCACTCCCTCCACCAACCCTGCAGTGCCCCATTCCTGCACACTCCTCACACCCCTCCCTGAGAAACCCAAAAATCATGGGGTCAGGGATTAGGGTCTCCCCTGGGCCTCAAAGGTCAAAGCTATTCCTGGGCATTGTGGAACCCAAGGCAGAACTTGTCTGTCCCAGGGTGCAGCTGGAGGTGAGGAGGTGACAACTTCTGTTTTTGCCACTCAGAGTTATGAAATCCAAGCCCTTTGAAGGTCCAGGCCCTTCCCGGGGTTGGGGGTCCTTTCTTCACTCCTTGTTTCCAGAGAACACCTTGGTTCCCACTAAAAGAGCCATGACAGCAGTCAAAACCACATTCTTGCTGGCTCAAGTCCTCTTTTACAAACGAGCTAAGTGTGACCCCTGGGGGTAATCGGGGAGGTGGGGGGGAGGGACATGAAGAGGGCATGTGGACTCCTGGTCCCCCAGTGGACCTTGGTCGGCTGGGTCCTGTACGCCTCGCCTGAGATCGAGTAAAGCAGTCTCCCACTGGCTGCTGGTGGGAGGGGTGGGA
>NC_043707.1:113241861-113280189 GCF_006229205.1 Suricata suricatta
GGGGGCTGGGAGCGGGCCAAGTTTGAAACGGAGAAGCCAGAGTCGTGCGAGGGTCCGAAAGGGTTCAAGAAACTGAGGCTCCCAGAAAGCCCGGTGGTGCGAGACCGAGACAGGGATCCGAGCGACAAGCTTAGATAGGGGCAGGCTCACGGATGCCCGAAGCAGGGACAGAGACTTGGGGTGTAGAGTCACCGAGAGCCGACCGGAGGCATAGATGGGGACCCAGGTTTTGTGGAACGGAGCATTTGAAGAAGCATACAGTGATTCCAGTGAAGACGTTGTAGCGCTCTTCCCAGGGCCTTACAGGGTCCAGAGCAAGTAAGGGGCCCTCGAAGCCTAAGCTTCGTTAGCCTTGTGGTAGATCAGCCTCTGTGAGGCCTATGGAGCAGTCCAGAAACTGGAGACAGAGACACGCAGGAGCAGAGATGTTAAGAGAGAGAAGGGGTAGGGGTGGGAACCCTTTGGAGAAACTCAGATACCAAGACTTGGGTGTACAGAGGTAGAAATCCGCAGAGCTGGGCCCTTGCGAGACTAGCCAGAGATACCGAGACACCCAAAACCTAAAGACAGCGAGGTGTGCAGAGACACAGACATGCGGAGCAGGACAGAGCTGGCCCTAGTGGAGGTGCACTGACAGCTTGGGTCAGGCCTGAAAGACTGGGAAGCAAGGATATGGGGAAACAGAAACTCTGGGCCAGGAGAGCCCCTTGGAGGCAGAGGACCTGACACAGATCAAAAAGGAGCCCCAGCAGACACCAAGACAGCCCCAACTTATTTTTAAACTCAAATCTTGGACGCACTGCTTCAGCCCTGGGGGATCGGGGGTGAATGAACTGTTCCTCTCCGTCCCCAGAGCAGCTGTTGGATCCTCCTTCCCCTAAACTGCTCTGACTCCCAGGCCCCATGGGGGGAGGGGAAGGGAGGGGAGAAGGGAGAGTTTGGGGTTAGTGCCCCATAGCAGGATGTGGGGGGTGAGGGGAATTAGGTTTCTCCCCTTAAATCTCCTGTCAGTTCCCGAGACTTGGGGGGAGGAGTCTGAGCTGATTCTAATTCACAGCTGTAGGGCCTGGCCAGGGTCCTCCTGGACAGTGCAGCGTGGAGGTGGGGGAGAAGAGTTGAGGGATTGGCATGGGTAGTTGGAAAGGCTTCTGGTTGTCTTCCAGTCGCCGGGGTTAGCAGCTGGGGAGGAGAGTCAGGCCCCTGTGCTAGTGGTATCACCGAGCCTCTCCCGTGCCCCTGCTCTGAATGTTGGCCACCCTCTTTACCACCACTGCAGCATTTTTAGAGAGAAAAACAGGAAAGGGCTCCAGGCGGAGAAGCAGGGAACCTGGCCTCCCTGAGACCTGAGTGACCTTGGGCCTGGCTTGTCGCTGGTTTCTGTACCCACCTGTAAGATGGGGATGATACCCTATCTTGCCTGCCTTTTGTGAGATCCAGTGAAATGGTGGATGGGGTTGCACTTTGTGAGAGGTGAAGCAGCACGCAGGCATGGACACCTGTGTACCTGTGTGAGGGGCCTCAGAGTCACGCTCACTGGGGTCAGGCTGCCCCACTGATCTCAGCCACCCCCATGGCCTGGGCCTCTTTGCTTCCCCCAGCAGAACCGGAAGTGTGTGTTGGGGAGTGGGCCTCATTGTTCTCTTTCTGAGTTTACCTGGAGAATGTCCAGGTCAAAACCCAGGCCAGCTCCCTGACCCAGGCCTGGCTCAGAAATTTGCCTGACCCCAGTGTGAGTGAGGGGCTCATAATCATAAAAATACTGATGGCTACCGTTTACTCACTATTCAGTTTTTGCCGGGTGCTTTCCAGGCACCAGCATTTAAGCCTCACACAACCCAGGATTAGGATGTAGTCTTAGATGAGAAAACGGGCCCAGGGAGCATCAGTGGCTTGCCCAAGATCACCCAGCTAGTACATGAACAAGAAGTCAGGATTCAGACCCACATGCCACATTTGGGCCTCTATACACTACATGCTTCAGCCATTTATCCGGCCATTCCAAGCTCTGGGAGGTGCCAGATGTGTGTGTCTGGGTCAGGTGTAGGAGTAAGGTGTGTGTGTGTGTGTGTGTGTGTGTGTGTGTGTGTGTTGGTGGGAGCAGGGGCTGAGAGCCATCTGGCAGACTGAGCAGTCTCCCCTGCACGCACGCTCACACACACACATCCCACTGACTAGCCATGAAGATTGGCTCTCTTGGGTCCCTTAGCCCTGCCAGGGAAAGTGGGAGGGAGATGGGGAGGAAGGGGGATGGGCAGGGACAGGTGGGCCTTGATAGTGCCCTTCACTCTGTCCTCATTAAAGTCCAGCTGGACAGACTAGGGGACTAGAGAATTCTGGGAAGGAAACAGAAGCCATGCCCATACCCTATTTGGGGTGCCCCTGTCTCCGAGTGGTGACTACGTCCCCGGGGATGGCCCCAGAGCCAGCCTAGGCCTGGGAAGGCAATGGCTGCTGTGGGCCAAGCCAGGAAGGAAGGAAAAGACCCAGGGCACTCCTGGACAGACCCGTGGCCACAGTCCACCTGTGTGGCCCCCTGCTGCCCGGTGGCTGACAGCCCAGACAACACTCAGATGTTGGGCCAGAGGAAACCCAGGCCTGACTTGTAGGGTGTGGACTGAGAAGGAGGGCTACACTCTACCCTACAGCATAACTGTGCCCCAGAAGTCACCTCTCTGAAGACCCCAGCTGCTGGAGGCCTCATGACCTAGGCCGGTACGAACTTTGTCTCCGCCCCCCCCCCCACCCCATTGTACAGAGGGTAGTTTTGAGTTCACAAACCGTCCCTTCAAGAGCCAGGCCCTCCAGGCTTGGGGCATTTGCTGGCGCCTAGAGTCTGAACTCCAAGCCAGAGCAACGCTTCTTGGCCAGAATTTCCCACTGGGGGTGGCAGAGAAGAGGAGGTCTTTCCTTCAACTTAAGCCTGGGAAGGCTGTGGGGACTGCCAGTTACTGGGGTGTATGGGGGGAGGGGGTAGTGGGTTGGTGGGTTCCTTTGTCCTCCCCAGGCTCCTGAAGCTGTGGGGATATCCCCTTCCTCTCAGTCCTGGAACTTCCTTCCTCTTCGCCCACCCTGGATTCCGAGCCCTTAGAGAGCAAGCTTCAGGATGGAGGAGGCTGGGGGTGGGGAACTCCAAATCTGGGGCTCCAGACTGGAGTCAGGGGCAGCAGAAGGGACTGAGAACCCCACTTCCCTGCCCCCCTACGCCCCATGCTCCTGTTCCAGAGGCAGCTGTGTGGATGACCTCATCCCGCAAACATGCTTTGTTCCTGAGAAAATGGAAAGTGTCTGAGGTTTGGTGGGGGCTGGGTGTCTGCAGCAGCAACTCTCAGGGCTCCCCCTTGCCTGACTCCCCACCCAAGAGGGGGCCTGACTGGGGAGAAAATGTCTTCCATGGCTCCCACTCTCACCCTCCATTCCCCCTGCCCCAGACCCTTAGAAACCAGAAAAGCTGGGGAGAGGCTTTTCTCCCAGAGGCAGGGGGAGGGAAATAATGACCCCAGGGGATGGAAAGATCTTCGGGGAGTGGATGCCCAGGATTGGAGATGGCACAATCTCCGCGTCTTTAGTTTACCTCTCTCTCCCCTGGCATCTCCGTTCCCTTTTCTCTCCCCTGTTGCTGGTCGAACCTGACATCTGGCCATTGGTGCTGCCACAGCTGCTGCAGATGTTGCAGGCCAAGGCTGCCCAGGCTGGTGTGACCAGAGACCCAGCAGGGGCCGGAGGGGGGTGAGGGCAGAGGGTCCAGCTGGGGAAGCTTGGCTGTGTCCAGCTTGCAGGACTTCCTTCCTGCTAAAACCTAGGCTGAGCCTCTCAAGTCCTTGCTTGGGCTGATTCTCTGGGAGAAAGGCCGGAGGTGACATCCACCTCCATCATTCATGGCCCAACATTTTTCTGCAGTCAGTTCACATCCCTGTGCTCCTCACTCCGGAGCTCTGGCTAGAAGTTCCTTTTTCCATATCCTTAGGGCTCCTTCCTGGGAGTCAGGAGAGGGTGAGGGTGCTGTTCATGTAGGATACGGAGTGGGGTGGCTCCCTGCCCCTGCTGTTGTCCCCTCAGGGACAGTAGGGACAGTGGAAGCTACACTCAGCCTGGGGCAGGAAATGAGTCACTGACCCAGGAAAAGCCCCCTCCCCCCAGATCTGCCAGGGCCCAGATAAGAAAACAACTTCTGCTTCCTGATTTTTTCCTGACCCCTTCTCTCCCTCCCCCCTCCCAACTCCGTTAAATACAGAAATAAACATGCAGGGGGTGCCTGGGTAGCTCAGTCAGTTGAGTGCCCTGCTCTAGATCTTGATCCCTGATCCCAGGGTGATGGAATCGAGCCCTGTGTCAGGCTCTTTGCTGAGTGTGGAACCTACTTGAGATTATCTCTCTAGCTCCCTCTGCCCTTCTACTCAGGTTGTGTTCTTTCTGTCTCTCTCAAATAATTAATTGGTTTAAAGAAAAAGGGGAGGGGGGCGCCTGGGTGGCTTAGTTGGTTGAGCGTATGACTAGCTCAGGTCATGATCTTGCAGTTCGTGGGTTCGAGCCCCACTTTGGTCTCTGTGCTGACAACTCAGAGCCTGGAGCCTGCTTTGGATTCTGTGTCTCCCTCTCTCTGCCCCTCCCCCACTCACTTGCATGCATGCAGGCACGCACGCACTCAAAAAAAAAAAAAAACATTTAAAAAAAAGAAAGAAACGTGCAGGACTCCTCGGTTTCCAGAAGCATCCCTTCCTTATCACCACCTATTCTGATTGGGCATTTCTTATGCCTGGTCTCTTGCAAAGGGCTTTTACAAAGGGCCAGCCCTTCTGGGTGACCCACGCCCCACCTTTTGCCCCTGGCAGGGCTCACTCACAGCCACCATGAGCGAGTCCTTTGACTGTGCGAAATGCAGCGAGTCCCTATATGGCCGCAAATACATCCAGACGGACGACGGCCCCTACTGCGTGCCCTGCTACGACAATACCTTTGCCAACACGTGCGCTGAGTGCCAGCAGCTTATCGGGCATGACTCAAGGGTAAGGACTGGACCAGACAGGGCAAGGAGTGGGTGGAGGCTGGCGGAGGGGGCGAAGGTGCCAGTGCCCCTTGACACGCCCCGCAGGAGCTGTTCTACGAAGACCGCCACTTCCACGAGGGCTGCTTCCGCTGCTGCCGCTGCCAGCGCTCACTGGCCGACGAGCCCTTCACTTGCCAGGACAACGAGCTGCTCTGCAATGACTGCTACTGCAGTGCCTTCTCGTCGCAGTGCTCCGCCTGTGGGGAGCCCGTCATGCCTGGTATGTGCCCTGGGGGGCTCGCCATGCGTGGAACCGGGTGCCCGCATCTGGGTAGGGTTCTCACACGTGCAAGGGACTGGCTCGTGTATGGTATGTACGTGGAGGCTGACCATGGCCAACACCTGCACACGGCATCTATCTGGAAATCTAGAGTATACAGGCATGGTCGCCCCCGTATGCTCCCGGGAGATTAGCATGCACGGGGACTGGCACACACATGAAAGCTGAGCGTGTACAGGAACGGACAAGCTTGGTACGTTCCTGAGAGTTTAGCGTATGCCACACCAGCAGGCCTGCTTTGCGCCTGTGGGTTTACCTTGTATGGGCAGACTGACAAGCTTGATACACATCCACGGGCTTATCATGTATGAACATCTGCACGTTTGGTACATGCAGGAGTGAGAAGTGCAATGAGACCGGCATGCTTGGTACATTGGGGCTTGGCGTATGCAGAAGCAGATACAGAGGGGGCTTCATGCGTGTGGTGACCTGCATGCATAAGAGTTAATGTGAGGATTGAGGATGTGTGGAGAATGACATGATTCGGACATGCAAAGGCTTAGCATGTACTGAATCAATCACATCCAGAGCATTAGAATTCCGTGCAGGTGAACACTGGCTTGCCTAGTGTATGTAGCGTCTGTGTGCGTGCTAAAACCATCATGTCAGGTGTGTAAGGGCTTAGCGAGTACTGACTCATCATGCCTGTGACACAGAGGCCTGGCATATGCTGAGATAGTCATATCTGGTACATATGGGACTTCGCATATGCCAACTCCTCACGTCCAGTTCACAGGAGCCAGGCATGTGTCCAGCATGTGGAGTGTTTGGGGGAGGGTAGCATGTGGCACATATGGGGCAAGGGTCCTGTTGCATGTGCGTGGATCCCACCATCTCTAGGCTGTGGGAACAGCGGGGACCCTCCTTGGGGTGGGGGGGGTAGCAGAGGGTGGCAACACAGCCTCTGAATGAGATCCCTGTCCCCCACAGGGTCCCGGAAGCTGGAATACGGAGGCCAGACGTGGCACGAGCACTGCTTCCTGTGCAGTGGCTGTGAGCAGCCGCTGGGCTCCCGTTCCTTTGTGCCCGACAAGGGTGCTCACTACTGTGTGCCCTGCTATGAGAACAAGTTTGCGCCTCGCTGCGCCCGCTGCAGCAAGGTGGGGGCTGGGCCAGGGGGCTGGGGGGGTAAGCCAGGCTCCGTTGTGGGGTGGGAACTGCCACTCCCCCGCTGCTGACAGATGCTGCCCCCCCTAGACCCTGACACAGGGTGGCGTGACCTACCGTGACCAGCCCTGGCATCGAGAATGCCTGGTCTGCACAGGGTGCCAGACGCCCCTAGCCGGGCAGCAGTTCACTTCCCGGGACGACGATCCGTACTGCGTTGCCTGTTTTGGAGAACTCTTTGCACCCAAGTGCAGCAGCTGCAAGCGCCCCATCACAGGTGGGACAAGGGTCAAAGGACAGAGCGGGTAGGGTGCAAGCAAGGGAATGGGATCTGGTGTCGGGTGACACTGAGGGACAGGACCGTGCTCCGGATCCACAGAGCTAACCTCCAGCCTCCCTCCAGGACTCGGTGGAGGCAAGTATGTGTCCTTTGAAGACCGCCACTGGCACCACAGCTGCTTCTCCTGCGCCCGCTGCTCCACCTCCCTGGTGGGCCAAGGCTTCGTGCCGGACGGAGACCAAGTACTGTGCCAGGGCTGCAGCCAGGCAGGGCCCTGAGCCAGGACTCCTGGGCCCAGGGCCTCCCAAACCAGGGCTCCAGGATTAAGGCTCCTTTTCCAAACCACCTTTGGGACCCAGACCGCCCCCCCCCCCAAACTGGGGCTCCTCCTGGGCTCCAGGATTCAGCCTCCCTGCTCCAACATCCCCAAACCGGTACTCCCTGACCCAGGGCCCCCAAACCTGGGCTGTTACGGAGCCTCTGTGACTTAAATCCCTTCCGCCAACCTAGACTCCCTCTACAGTCTGGGTGATGGGATACCAAGCCCTCTCCCCAAATCAGGGCTCTAGACCCAGCCCTCCAAACCCGAACTCTGGGGCCCAGGCCCCCTTTGATCTAGACTTCTTTCCTGAGACGTTAGGTCCTCTGTGGGTCCCTGAGAAGTCCTCAAAAGTGGACTATACTCAGGTTGGACCCTTCCCCACCCTCATCCCACCCTATCTCTGGGCCTGGGGCTCTCTGGGGAGCAAAGCAGGGGTTCACAGTTAAAGGGGCCCTAGAGTACAGGGTTTTGCCCACCCAGTGTCTGTTGAGTGTTTTCTCCTTTCATTTTTGAGCTCCATTCTGCCCAGAGATGGGCAGAGGGGTAGGACTGGCTCACCCAGCCCTTCCAGATTCTGCAATAAAGCAATGTGAGGAAGCTAAGGCCTCTGTGTGTTTGTCTGGGGGGTGGGGGTGGGGGGGCTGTGAGGAGGAAGGTTCCCTGGCAGACAGGAAGGCTCTGAGGCTCTTCCAGGCCTCCTCTGTGCAGGGCAGAGGAGGAAGCTGCCGGGATGGATGGGAAATCTCCAGAGAACGGGGATCCCTCCCCTGCTAGCGTTCCTCTCAGGCTCCGCCAACCTCCCCACTGCTGGCGAAGGACTATTTCCTCCGTGTGGGGAAGGGAGGGGTTTGGGGGAGGTCCCGAACGGGAGCGGAGTTGGCAGTGGGTTCCCCGTCCAGTACAAACCGCCCCCCTCCATTAGCAGCTCTTCCCAAATCCCGCTGAGCACCCGGTTCGGATTCCCAGTCTGGGCCCAGACCCTCAGCCCCCTTCCCCCTCTTCCCGAGGATTAGCGGAGGCGGCCCGGGATCCGCTCACGGCCGCACGTTTTTTGCCAAAAAAGGCAAGGATGCAGCTGCACGCGCCGCGGGAACATCTGGATCCGATTCCCGGCATGAATGGGTCACGGCCCCGCCCCCCTTGATTCAGGGGAGGAGGCGGGAGTGAGCGAGTGGGGCTGTCCCCCAAAGTGGGGAGATGGGGCGGAGCGCCGTTCCCCTCTCCGGCCGCCCGTTGCCCGCTGCCCCTGCCCCGCCCTCAGCCCCCCGACGGTCGGAGGCGCACTGGGGCGCTCTCATGGCACGCGCCGGTTAGGGCGCTCCTCGTCCCGCCCGCTGCCTCCCGGGGTGCGGACCCGAGCTGCGGGGCGGACGGACCTCGGTGTGGTGGGGGAGGGGCCCTCAGGTCCGGCAGAACCGCGTGATCATATGTATCTCATACTAAATCCTGCCAGAAATCCTATGAAGCGGGCATTTTTCCATTTCACGGAGGTGGAGACGCTGCTTGCCAGTTCCCAAAAGTCACCTAGGTAATCACAGGTGGATTATTTTCAGACTGCCTCCGGGGCCCGATTCAAATCCTAAACTTTCTGAGACTGTGGTTGATTTTTTCAACAAATCTTTACAAATATCCAACATGCGTCATTATAATAATCCTTTGATTTTACATTTTTGTCGCTTTCTCCCACCGGCTTCTATGAGGATTGGGCTCGGGCCTGCCTTGCTTACCCTCCTATTTTCAATTTCCGGCACTTACTACTTGTTCAATAAATACTTGTTGAGGAAAAGTAGTCCAAGCCTAGAAAACAGCTGCTGCAAAGAACGGGAGGCTTGAAAAAACATGGCGCTTTGGGGAAGCGGTAAATAATTTCATCTGGAGGAAGTGCCAAGAGACTAAAATGGCAGGCAGAGGCCAGGTCACAAAAAATCGAATGCCAAGTTAAACAGACCTCACCCTGCGGGTAAGCAGCCAGTGGAAATGTTTAAGCAGGGGCATAAGGTGATCTCTCTGGCTACAGCATGAATAATGGATTGCAGGCAGGGGTAAGATGAGAAGGCTCTGTAGGAGGCTAGTTCACTGGTTCAGGTGAGAGAAAAGAGGCAGGTGGCATCAGGAGTGGAAAAGACAGGACTTGTTGACTGGTTTGATGGACTGGAGAAGGAGAAGGTTTTAGGGGGAGGAAGGTGAATGGTTTTGCTTAAGTGGTCCACCTACTAAGAGGAAGAGATGTATAGGTACTGTGTCACTGAGTTCAAGATAAACGCTTATCAGATTTAACATCCTGGAAACCTAGACGCATTGTATAATGGTAGATGTGACATAGTTGGACAACTTTTTTTCCTCAGGGGAACATAAAGTAGTGACGGAGTTAACATTTGATGACATCTCATATTTGATGACATATCGTAGAGCCCAAGCCCTCCCACCCACAGTCCTTCCAGTCTTGACTGGAGATTTCCCACCTCTTTTCTAGAAGAGCAGGAAGAGCCTCTGGTGAGGACTTTTGCCTGGAGTGCTCTCCCTACTGTTTAGCTCTTGCTTAAATTTTTAGACATAAATAAAACCTTCACAACACCCCATCAGCGGGCAAGATGAGAGTCATTATCTCTGAGTTATTTTTTAAACCTTAAAAAACAAAAAGCAATGTGTTCTTATTGTAGAAAAATTGGAGAATTCCTAGAAGTAAAGAGTATAGGTAAATCACTAATAATCCCTGGAGGTATTATAGCCTCCTAGTTCGTTTTTTGTTAAGCATACATGTGTATATATATCTTCATTTTTAGGGCTTTTTACATTTTATTTATTCATTTATTTTTAATTTTTTAACATTTTACTTATTTTCAAGAGACAGAGGATGAATGGGAGAGAGGCAGAGAGAAAGGGAGACACAGAATCAGAAGCAGGCTCCAGCCTCTGAGCTGTTAGCACAGAGCCCAATGCGAGGCTGGAACCCACAAACTGCGAGATCATGACCTGAGCCAAAGTTGGACACTTAACTGACTGAGCTACCCAGGCACCCCATTATTAGGGCTTTTAAAAAAATATTTATTTTTGAGAGGGGGGAGAGGGAGGAAGGGCAGAGAGAGAGGGAGACAGAGGATCCAAATTGGGGTCCAAGAGCTGAGAGTGGAGAGCCCAATGCAGGGCTCAAACCCACAAATTTCCAGATCATGAAGTTGGACACTTAACTGACTGAGCCACCCAGGAGCCCCTTCATTTTTATTTAGTTTTTTTTTTTTTAGTTTATTTATTCTGAAAGACAGAGACAATTCGAGTAGAGAGGGGCAGAGAGAGGGAGACAAAGAATCCCAAGCAGGCTCCGCAATGTTAGCTCAGAGCCCAACGTAGTTCTCGGACCCACAAAAGTAAGAGATCATGATCTGAGCCGAAACCAAGAGTGGGACAGTCAACAGACTGAGCCATCCAGTCACCCCTCTTCGTTTCAGTTTTAAGTTTATTTTTTAATTTGAAAAAATAATGCATATATATGTTAAGAAAAAAACTTTTCATGCTGGGAATATAGAAAGGAAAGTTTCCCTCCTGTATCAGGTCTTCCAGGGTCTCTCCTCATTAACAACTACTGCTTACTGTTACTTGGATAGCCTCACAGAAATAATCTATTCATGCATCTATTTTATGCATTTAATTATGCATCTAGATCTTTTTTACTTTGTGTGGCCATCTTTCCATTGAGTTTATATAGATTTTTTAACAGATTTATTATTTTTTATTTTTTTACTTTTTATGTCTTTTCTTTATTTTTGAGAGACAGAGAGACAGTGCGAGCAGGGGAGGGTCAGAGAGAAAGGGAGACACAGAATCTGAAGCAGGCTCCAGGCTCTGAGCTAGCTGTCAGCACAGAGCCCGACGTGGGGCTTGAACCCATGAACCGTGAGATCATGACCTGAGCCGAAGCCAATGCTTAACCAACTGAGCCACCCAGGCACCCCACAGATTTATTAAAAAAAAATTTTTTTTTAATGTTTCTTTATTTTTGAGAGAGACAAACAGAGACAAAGGGTGAGTAGAGGTGGAGCAGAGAAAGAGGGAAACACAGAATCTGAAAGCAGGCTCCAGGCTCCGAGCCATGAGCACAGAGCCCCGTGTGGGGTTCGAACCCACAAACTTCAAGATCACAACCTGAGCTGAAGTCGGACACTTAACCGGTAGAGCCACCAGGCAACCCCTTAAGAGTTTTATTAAGGGATGAGTTACATACCATAAAATTCACCCACTTTGAGTGTACAGTTCAATTACCTTGAGCAAATTTAATACAGTTGTGGAACTATTGCCACAATCCAATTGAGAAAATCTTGATCATCACCAAATTTGCTGTCACTCCAATCTCACCTCCAGTGACAACTACTCATCTACTTTCTGCCTCCATAGAGTTGCCTTTCTGGACATTTCATCTGGATATACCCCATGACATTTTTTGTATATGGCTTCTTTTACTGAACGTGATATTTCCATGGTTCATTCATATTGTAGCATTCCTTTACTGCTGAATAATGTCCCACATTTTGTTTAACCATTCACCAGTTAATGGATGTTAGGGCTGCAACCAGTTTTTGTTTGTTATAAATAACGCTGCTACCAACGACTGAATATATGGGAATGTGTCTTAATTTCCATACCCAGAAATCTGCTTCATTCTTTTTTTATAAAGTGTATAGCATTTCACTGCTTGGATGTACCATATTTTTTTAAATAAATTCAATTTTTTTGACAATTACATTTTAAAGGTTTATTTATTTCTGAGAGAGGGAGCATGTGTGCACACCGGGGAGGGGCAGGAGAGGGAGAGGAAGAATCTCAAGCAGGCTCCCTGCTGTCAGCATGAAACCCCACCGGTGGGTCTCCATCCCAGGATAGCAAGATCAGGACCTGAGCTGAAATCAAGAGTCAGAGGCTTAACCTGTTGAGCCACCCAGGAGCCCCCACCATATTTTATTTAACCAGTCCCCTGCTTACAGACAATTAGGTGTCCTTCATATATGAATTTCTTAAAAAGAAAGAAAGAGAGAGAGAGAGAGAGAGAGAGAGAGGAAGAAAAAAAAGGAAGGAAGGAAGGAAGGAAGGAAGGAAGGAAGGAAGGAAGGAAGGAAGGAAGGAAGGAAGGAGGGAGGGAGGGAGGGAGGGAGGGAGGATGGGAGGGAAGGAAGGAAGGAACGAAGGAAAAATTATTGACAAGGACCCTGAGGTCCACTGAAGGGAAAAACGTTGTCAGAGGTCACACTGAAAGCTAAAGACTCAGGTCCGGTCTCCCAACTCCCATCCACGTTCTTCAACTACTCCACAGTCCACCATGTCCCTGCCTGCCCCGCCCGCGTCATAAAAGCCCGGGACACCGGCCCCTTAACCTCAGATTCCTGAATTTCTGGACGCCCTCTAGAGGCACCTGCAAGCGCTGGGCCGCGCTCTGCCACACCTCCGGCCAGCAGGGGGCACTGCAGCCATCTCGACAGCAGGGACCGTGCATTCTTGGTGATGCTCCCTCTTCTTCGAGTCCCAGAGGCACTTCCGGCACCCGCGGAACTTTGGTGCCGCCGGACGCTCAGCGTGGGGCGCTGGCGCGCAAAGCGCCAGGAGTCGTTTCCGGCCGCGTCGGTGGTGTGAATCGAGGGGCCGCGGCGGAGGAAAAATGGAGACAATTCTAGAGCAGCAGCGGCGGTATCATGAGGAAAAGGAACGGCTCATGGACGTCATGGCCAAAGAGATGCTCACTAAGAAGTCCACGGTGAGTGGGGCCTGGGCAAGGGCTACGTCGAGGCCGGGCCCCATTCCGGTGTTGAACCTCGGAGAGCTTTCTTTGGCTCCCAGATCCTCCCCGCGCCGCGTCTCCTGCTCCCTCCGGGGCTTCTTCTCCGAGCTCCGGCCGTGATTACCGCCCCAGGAGGCGCAGCGCCCCCCGAGGCCTCAGTTACAGCTTCTGGGACCTGGCGGGTAAGCTCCGCCCTCGGGCGGCCTTTCCTCCTGCAGAATTCCGATTAACGGCGTCTGTGTCACTGTTTGCTCTTCTTCAGCTCCGGGACCAGATCAATTCCGACCACCGCACGCGGGCCATGCAAGATGTGAGTGCTCCGTCGTCCGCTTCTCTTTGGGTCGGGATGAGCTGGGAAAGAGAGGGGAGGAGGGGTGCGGGGTCTCAACATGAGCCAGAGGTAACCGGACTGACCGGTCGCTGGTTGCTGTTTGCCTGGAGATGTCCTCGATGCTACCAAACCCGAGGACACTGAACTGCCTGCCCTTCCACACCTCTGTGAATGGGGGCCTCTTATTCATAGCATCCCGTGTCCCACGATGTGCAGAGAAGAATTATGAGGAAGTCAGTGGCCCAGGCACAAAAGGTATTATCCCTTTTCACCGAAAAAGAGTGGTCGATATTAGTGTTTTCCCCACCAAGATTGTTTTGAAGTATTAAAGTATTTTTACCCACCAAATTACGTTTATTTAGTTCAGTTTCTTACTTTTAGGAAGTGAATGCTTGATACTGAGTGATAAGTAAATGAAAGTTCATTTTACTGTGCTCTCTTGTATGTATTTGAAATCTGTTTAGAAAAGATTGAAAGACCTGGGGCGCCTGGGTGGCTCAGTAGGTTGAGCATCTGACTTGGGTCGGCTCACATCATGATCTCCGGCTCTAGTTCCTGAGTTCAAGCCCGGCATAGGGCTCCACACTGACCATGCAGAGCGGACCTGGGATTCTCTCCCTGCCCCTGCCCCCCAACTTGTGTTCTCCTGCTCTCTGATTGGAAGACCTAATCAGAATTTCTGATTTGCAGGAGATGATTAGTATTATTAGCTCCTGTTTCCTTATCTAAATTCCCAAATGAAAAATACTGTGGAAACAGTGGTGCCTGGGTGGCTCAGTCAGTTAAGCATCCAAGTCTTGGTTTTGGTTCAGGTCATGAGCTCACAGTTCATGGGATTGAGCTCCTGGTAAGGCTCTGTACTGATAGAATGGAGCCTACTTGGTTTTCTCTCTGCCTCTTCCTCTCCCTTTCAAAATAAATAAACATTAAAAAATATATTGTGAAAACAGAGTTTCTATGGTTTTTCTTGGGGGGAGGGAGGAGTGGGAGGATATGTTTTTTTTGTTTGTTTGTTTTTAAATTACTTGGTGGCAAAATCTGACCTGAACAGATAAAAGGCTTTTTATAACCTTTATCCTACTTCGTAAATAATGCATAGTTTTCACTACAGAATTGCTAATATGTGTTCCAGATTCCAGTATGGATTTTACATAATGTATAATCATTTCCCCAACTTAAAATTCCAAATTCTGAAGTACTTCTGGTCCCAAAAGTTTTGAAGAGGGAACTGTACCATCTTGAGTTTGAATCCAAAGTAAGCTGGGGGATTTTTATTTAGCCTGTGCACTCAGTCAAGCTTTTTCAAGTAGTGAAAATCCTCTTATGTTACCCTTTTATTTTTGAGGGTCCCAGGTGGGAACTGCTGTTCAGAGTGTGTGTGTGTGTGTGTCTCTCTCTCTCTCTCTCTCTCTCTCTCTCTTTTAATGCTTTTTATTTATTTTTGAGAGACAGAGAGAGACAGTGCGAGCCAGGGAGGGTCAGAGAGAGAGGGAGACACAGAATCTGAAGCAGGCTCCAGGCTCTGAGCTAGCTGTCAGCACAGAGCCCTACGCAGGGCTCGAACCCACAAACCATGAGATCATGACCTGAACCCAAGTCAGATGCTTAACCAGCTGGGCCACTAGGCGCCCCCAGAGGGTGACTCTCTTATGTGGCTCTCTGACTCTTCCAGGGAAAGTTAAGTGTCTGTAGTGGTAAATAAAGGACCACTCCACCTTTCAAAACGTGTCACCTAGGTAGTCTTCACCTTGACACGTTTTAAAAACCAGGAACCAGTGCTGTCTACTAAAGGTACGAGAAAGCACAGGGACTTTTAACACCACTTTTCCCAGTGTTTCCCTGGCCTTTGAGTAGCGAGCCCTGTTGGTGGCTGAGCCTGTAGTTGTCTGGATGACTTTTCTGATGGGTTCTGTGTTTGCGTTTCAGAGGTATATGGAAGTCAGTGGGAACCTGCGGGATTTGTATGATGACAAGGATGGGTAAGTTCTCGTCACAGCTAGTCCAGAAGCTCACGTCTCTGAGGAGCCATGACCGAAGGACTGATTTCATGCGCTATGTTCTTCGGATTTTTCCTGAAATTGCAGGTTGCGAAAGGAGGAACTCAATGCCATTTCAGGACCCAATGAATTTGCCGAATTTTATAACAGACTCAAGCAAATAAAAGAATTCCATCGGAAACATCCAAATGAGGTATGGTATTTAGAAAGTATTTTTCCCAAACCTGCCTTAGAAGCACACTGATGGAAAGGTGTAAGGAGAATGGAGGTGCACCATTTAGATGTCCCTTCAAAAAAGAACCTGCCATCTAGCTGCAAGGAGATACTTGGCTGACATCCTGTACTCCAGTGCTTTCAGTCTCCTGCTCATCTTTAGACCAAGGTCATCCTCTTCCTGGGTAGCCCCAGCCAGTGACTGAGCCCCGTGAGGGTGCTGTGGCCTGGCTGTTTCCATCCAGTGAGATTCTTATAATCAGTAGTCTTTGGTCCATAGTTCCCCTTTAGGAGGTTAAAGACTGTCCTGTGTGAATCAGCGTGGGCTCTCTCTGCCCAACAAGCCCTCTCTTGTATTTTATTTTGTTTTGTTTAAGAATTTGGGCAGGGGAGGGGAGGTTTGCCTGGGTGGCTCAGTTGGTTAAGTGTCCAACTCTTGGATTCAGCACGGGTCCTGATCTCACAGTCCTGATGACATGACTGTCAGGTCATGATCTGACGATGCAGAGGCTGCTTGGAATTCTCTCTCTCTCTCTCCCTCTCTCTCTGCCCTTTGCTCTCTCTTGCTCTCTCAAAAAATAAAAAATTTGAACAATTTTAAACGAATTTATTTTAAGTCTGTTTATCTTGAGAGAGAAAGCACAAGCTGGGGAGGAACAGAGGGGCGAGGGGTTGGGGGGAGAATCCCAAGCAGGCTCTACATTGTCAGTGCAGAGCCCGACATGGGGCTTGAACCCACAAACTGTGAGATCATGAACTGATCTGAAGTTGGATATTTCACCAGCTGAGTCACCCAGGCGCCCTCTCCTGGTTTTTATCTTTCATCGGCATTATCCCCAATAAGCTCCTCGCACTTCTAACTCTGTCTTGAAATCTAAAACCTACGAGATCCAACTAAGACAAGGAGGCTTTACTCATTTCCAGGGCTCATTATACATTCAAGGGGTTTAGCCCAGAGGTCATCTCTTTCATGTATCTTTCTTAGTCTACTTCTCCCTTCCAATTGATGTTATTTTATGATCTGATTATATTTTATGACAGTGAACATGTGCCCCACTGTCCTATAATAGTGTAAGTAGAGATTATAGCTCCATTATCTAGAAGCCATCGAACATCTTGAATAGCTGACCAGAGGAGTTCTAGGGGGAAAGGGAGAAGGCCATGGCTGTGGGGAATGTGGAGGGATGGGTCACAGATTACTCTGAGCTTTCATGCGTGTGTAACTGGAAAGTTGTTCCCCTCATGGAAATAAAGAAGAAAGAGAACCCATTTGCAGTAGAAAATGAATTTTTGTATACGTAGCTTTTCAGGTGATAGTATATATAGGTAAAAGTATTCTGGGAGTAGTAGATGTTAGGTGACTGGGGCTCAGGCAAGAGATAAAAGCTTGTGATCTAGATCTGAGAATTATCTTAGATTTGATGGTTGAAGCCATGCGTCCTAGAGTTCTGAGAAAGAGCGGCAGCATGAAGGCAGACTCCAAGAGTGTCTGCATGCCTCGAGGGCACGCTGACCTCAGTAAGGTCCCTAAGCGAGCCTGGGAACGCTTCCATCACAGGTCAAACGACACCTCTAGATTTACACTCTAGGTAGTGTGTCTTGCTGAAGCTAAGCAAAAGTTTCAGAAAGGAGGCCACTGCCATCATTTGTTGACCAGTAAGTGCCAGGATACTGCTTCACTGAAGTAGTGGGGATGGAAATCTGGCCACGGGGCAAAAGTGGGTCACTGGGAAGCAGAAGGAGGGATTGGGGAACGGGCATTTAAAAGACTGGCAGAGGGGCGCCTGAGTGGCTCAGTCAGTGAAGTGTCCCACTTCAGTTCAGGCCATGATCTCACAGTTTGTGGGTTCGAGTCCCGCTTCGGGCTCTGTGCTGACAGCTCAGAGCCTGGAGCTTGCTTCAGATTCTGTGCCTTCTTCTTTCTCTGCTCCTCCTCCACTTGCACTCTGTGTGTCTCTCACTCAAAAATAAACAAACATTAAAAAATTTTTTTAAAGACTGGCAGAAAAAGGAGGGACAGGAGGATCATAAGGAAAATGTACATGTTTAAAGGAGCAGGTAGAGAAAGGAGACTGAAAGTACCAGAGAGAAGACATTGAAGTTAAGGGAAAGGAGATGAAGGTGCTTTCTCACACCAGCGTAAGTCTTCCTACCCTTGTGAAGTGTAGAGTGTAAAGTGTTTGGCTAACCGAGAGAGAGGACATGAGTACCATTCTGATGTATTAACCTTATTCCAGCCCTGGTAGAAAGGGGATAAGAAATACATAGTTTTTAAAAATGTTGGAAGGATGTCCAAGATATACGGGGGGGGGGGGGGCAATTATGTGAAAAACAAAATAAAGACCTTGCACATGCCTGTGTGTGCTTGTACAATTGCATATATTTAAGCATATGGAACAGAGGTTTCCAAATTTTGGTAGATGTATTTAAATTCTCTGGGGATCTTGAAAGAGTAGTGCTACCTTCCCCACCTTTCTGATTTAATTGGTATCTGGTGTATCAAGATTTTTTAAACCACTCCCCAGGTGATCCTAATGTTTAGCAAAGTTTGGAAACCTATAAAAAGGTCTCTTGGGAGGGGTGCCCAGCTGGCTCAGTCTGTTGGGCAGCAGGCTTCAGCTCAGGTCATAATCTCGAGGTTTGTGACTTGGAGCCCTGAGTTGGACTCTGTGCTGACAGTGCAGAGCCTGGAGCCTGCTTCAGTTCCTGTGTCTCCCTTTCTCTATGTTCCTCCCTCGTGCGCGCACGTACGCACATTCTCTCTCTCTCTCTCTCTCTCTCTCTCTCTCTCTCTCTCTCTCTCTCTCTCTATCTCTCTTAAAAATGAATAAACAAAGATTTCCCTCCCTGCTCTTTTTCAAAATAGATAAACGTTTAAAGAAAAAAGATCTTGGGGTGCCTGGGTGGCTCAGTCGGTTAAGCGTCTGACTTCAGCTCAGGTCAGATCTCACGTTCGTGGGTTCGAGCCCCGCGTTGGGCTCTGTGCTGACAGCTCAGAGCCTGGAGCCTGCTTCAGATTCTGTGTCTCCTTCTCTCTCTGCCCCTCCCCCTCTCATGCTGTCTCTCTCTGTATCAAAAATAAATAAAAACATTTAAAAAAAAATTTTTTAAATAAAAAAAATAAAAAATAAAAGATCTCTTAACACTGCTTACCTATTTTCAACAGAACTAATAAAAGGGGATTTTGGGTTTTCGTTTTTTTAAATAATTTTTTATGTTTATTTTGGGGGAGGGAGGGGCAGACAGAGAGGGAGGCAGACACAGACTCTGAAGCAGGCTCCAGGCTCTGAGCTGTCAGTGCAGAGCCCTCCATGGGGCTTGAACTCACGAATTGTGGGATCATGACCTGAGCCGAAGTTGGACTTAACCAACTGAGCAACCCCTTCATTTTGAGTTTTTGTGAGCATGTGTTACTTTAGCGGTTTTTAGTCAAAAAATAAGAAAAAAGCAGGGCAATTGGAGAATAATAGTAGGCTTATAATGAAAAATCAAGTCTAAAGTGTCAGAAGTTCAACTTTCTCTACAGCCTATTTCTATGACATTACAAATTTTTTGTTGAAAAATCCACGTGAATTTTTCCTCTTTCTCCTCAGATCTGTGTGCCTATGTCAGTGGAGTTTGAAGAGCTTCTGAAGGCTCGAGAGAATCCAAGTGAAGAGGCACAAAGTAAGTAGGGTTTGCCCTTTCTCTCTAGCATGAACAAAAGTGCAGATTAATGACAGACATTCTAAATTGGCCTTGGACAAAATAACTGATTTTGTGCTACCCTAGCTCAGATTCACTGACCTGGAATATTGAGGTCTTTTCACTTCACGAGCATAGGGAGGACATTTGGGTGAAGGGCTGTGTCATAAAACAACTAGCAGTCTGTTTGAAAAGCCAGGTCCAAGAAAGTGGTCTTTAATGTCTGAATCACTGATACCTTTGATTCTTTCAGATTTGGTGGAGTTCACAGATGAAGAGGGATATGGTCGTTACCTGGACCTCCATGATTGTTACCTCAAATACATTAACCTGAAGGCTTCGGAGGTAGGACCTGGGGGCTTGGGGGGAGAGTGGTTCCGATTCTAGGGGTGAGTCAGGACATCAGGCTGGGGCTCCTGGACAGGAAGCAACTAGATGTGGATTATCTGACTTGTGTTTTGTAACCATTATGTAAATCTTAAAGAAGTGATGTGCTTTTTTGGAATGAAACAGTATTCGAAATGAAAAGTTTCTATAGTGAAAACAACAAGCGTTTTATTTTATTTTTATTTAAGTACGCCCTACACTCAACATGGGACTTGAATTCATGGCCCTGAGATCAAGAGTTGCATGCTGTATCAGGGAGCCAGCCAGGCACCCCAAGCATATTATATTCTTAATGAAGTTTATTGCTTATTAATATAAACATGTTTTGCTTTTGTAAATATAAAAAAGTTTTTTTCGAGGGAGAGTGCACGCATGTGTTTGTGAGTTGGAGAGGGGCAGAGGGAGAGAGAGACTGTTAGGCAGGCTCCATACCCAGAATGAGATCCTGATTGTGAAGTCATGACCTGAGCCGAAATCAAGAGTCAGATGCTTAACCGGCTAAGCCACCCAAGCACCCTTAAAATATATATATTTTTTTAATTGAAACACAGGGGTGCCTGGGTGGCTCATTCAGTTAAGCGTCCAACTCTTGATTTCAGCTCAGGTCATGATCTCAAGGTTGTGAGATCAAGCCCCACGTTGGGCTTCTCACTGAGAGTGGAGCTTGCCTGGGATTCTCTCTCTCCCTTTCTCTCTGCCCCTCCCCTGTTTGCCATGCATCCTCTCTCTCAAATATCAAAAACCTCTACACATACTGAGCTCCTCTGTTAGGTGCACATAGTACTAGGTATATGAAAAATATTAAAACATAATCCGTGCCAGTAAGAGATTATTTATTGTCTTTTATCACAGAAGCTGAGACTGAATGTGACAGTCTCAGAAAGTTCACAAGGAAGTATGTGATGAGGTTCCTCATGGAGTTGTGAGGAAATGTCCCAGAAGTTCAGGGACTACAAGCTCCATGAGGGCAGGTTCTGAACCTGTCTTATTCTCATCTGTATCCATGTAGTTGGTCCAAAAATGCTTAATAAGTGACTCTATGAATGAACAAATGGCACCTTCAGGACCTTAGTTTAGGCAGCAGTGGGTATCAGTTTTCAAGTGCCTCACATGTAGTTAATGTTTGACGAATGTTTCTTTAGTTTACTGTTTGTTGATTTGATCTTTATTTTTGAGGGGTTCATATCGTGTCTGGTAGTCTACCCAGTGCAGTGGAATTCACAGCCCATTAGTGCAAGCATTAAATGATGGCAAGGGAAAGACTAAGATGAGCCGGGCCTGGTTACTTTGTTAGCACTCAGTTTTGATCTCATTTATTGGAAACTGTAGGATCACTTGGTGGTGCAAACACCTAACTGAATCTTTTGTCGTTTCTCCTTTTAGAAGCTGGATTATATCACATATCTGTCCATCTTTGACCAATTATTTGACATTCCTAAAGAAAGGAAGAATGCCGAATATAAGAGGTAGGCTTTGCCAGCTGCTAGGCTCTACCGAATTCGATTAGGAGGTTATTTCATGTAAAGATTTGATGGCAGAGTTTTGCTCCGTATTGCCTGGGAGAAGGGCACAAATGACTTCCGGGTTTATCGAGGATATGGATTTTGAATGACAGTTTTAAACATTTGTCAGACTCTGGCTCTAGAAGGTGCATCTGTTGGCACATCTGTGATCTTACGCCTGTGCTGTTCTTAGACTTGTTTCATCGTGGAAGGAAGTCTCATTCGGGGGTCTGTGTCTTTGGAGCTTAACGAGAAAGATGAGAGTTTCTCATTGTGGCTGAAGTGAGGTGCCTGGCTCGGATGTATAGATGGGAAATCTCGTTTGTCTTTCTGCCCCAGATTACTGATCTGTACTCCTGACTTCCTCTCTTGTTCTCCTTTTCTTTTTACCTGAAACATTTTGTGTGCATTAATTAATTTTAATTTTTGAAACTATATTGTCAGGATGAAATGAGATCAGTAAGGTCAGAATCAAGGTGACAGGGAAAAAGTCCATTGCAAGCTCCTTCTAAAATTTAGTATTACTCCTTTTAAAACCTGGTGTCACTGGAATTCTGAGTATATTTTACAGCACGTAAAAATGAACCTAAAACATAAAAACGCTCTCTGCTTTCTCTGTATTGCTTATTCCTCTGTAGATACCTGGAGATGCTGCTTGAGTACCTTCAAGATTACACAGATCGAGTGAAGCCCCTCCAAGATCAGAACGAACTTTTTGGGAAGATTCAGAATGAGTTTGAGAAGAAGTGGGAGAACGGTACCTTTCCTGGATGGCCGGTGAGCTTCGCTGGGGAGAGGGCCTGTGGGGGAATTGGATTGATGATCTTACTTCAACATGGAGCCCCTACACGAGGGCATTAGAGGCCGATCCCTCAGGATCAGTTGCAACTACGTGGTGTCCTCTACCAGATATGTCAGGTCTTCTTTCTAACCATACGTTGGAATGAGATTTGTCAGGGCCTCCTTGCCGTTGGCTGAGTCCAGGCTTTTCACCAACTATGCCATCACTGGGTGGTTCGTATTGACCAGTAACTGAAAAGATTATATGTTAGAAGTCTCTACCATGTATTTTCGCTCCTGATGATAAACTTGAGTTTTCCTGAACTCTCAGGGAGAGAATGAACCATCTTTCTTTGGCTCTGCTCTTGTGGGAATTTGATTCTTTGTCACACATGTGTATTAGAAGGGGACCGTCCCCCACCCGGTAATTCAGACAGATGTCTTCCTCGCCTTCGGTCTAAACACGGATCTGACTGTTCTTCTTGCTAGAAAGAGACCAGCAGTGCCCTGACCCATGCTGGAGCCCATCTTGACCTGTCTGCATTCTCCTCCTGGGAGGTATGTTTTCTTTTTTTCTTTTTTAAGTTTATTTATTTATTTTGAGAGAGAGAGAGCATGCATAAATTGGGGAGGGGCAAAGAGAAGGAGAGAATTCCCAGGCAGGCTCTGCACTATCATCACAGAGCCCAGTGCGGGCCTCAGACTCCCAAACCACAAGATCATGACCAGAGCCAAGATCAAGGTTGGACACTTAACCGATTGTACCACCAGGCATCCTGTTTTCTTTAGCAACTGTCCTACTCTCGCTTGTTTGCTCCTCAGAGGAGCTACTCCATCTTCTCTAATGCCATGAACTTATTATAAGACACCAGTTCCTGGAACCAGGCATCTACGAAGAATGTGCCAAGATAACGGTAGAAAAAAAAAAACTTAGCAGATTACTTTGAAAAACCACAAAATAATTCTAACTATATTAAACTATAGTGGAGGTAATCACTACCATTATGATTGCATATGAATGCGACCACAGAGTCGGTCCTTTGGAGAATTTGAACTTAACTACTAGGCTTTGGCTATGGAATGTGTGGTTTTGCCACAGCTTCAAAAACACCCACACACAAGCGGGCAAAGACCTGAGTTTGAGCCTTTTCTTGTTTCTCAAAATCTATTTATATAAAATTGTAACTTGTCTCTTTTTTATGTAGGAGTTGGCCTCCCTGGGTCTGGACAGATTGAAATCTGCACTCTTAGCTTTAGGCTTGAAGTGCGGTGGGTAAGAAACGGCTTTTTCTATCAGAACTGTCCCATTTTACCGTGTTTGCACAATAACTGGCTCTGATTCCATTCTTTTCTGTTACTGTGCGCTGCAGAAGCATGCAGGCCTGTGTAATAAGAGAACTCTGAAATCTTTTGCTCCTCCCGTCTCTTTAGGACCCTAGAAGAGCGAGCCCAGAGGCTCTTCAGCACCAAAGGAAAGTCCCTGGAGTCACTTGACACCTCCCTGTTTGCTAAAAACCCCAAGTCAAAAGGCACCAAGCGGTGAGTAGCTGGGGTGGTGCCTTGGTGGGTAGTTTTAAAATTTTATTCCCATGCCGAATATTCCCCACGGCAGCCTGTTTTATCACCACTGTTGATTCAGAGAGATCTAGGGTGGCCTTTTTCCCTGCAAATGCCACTGCCGTCGTTGTAAACCAAGGACGGACTGCACTCCGGTGATCGAGAGTGGGCGAAGTCTCTAGTATTGAAACTACTCTAAGTGCTTTTTGTCACCTCAGGAGGAGACGGAGGCTAAATAGGTTCGAGAAATATTCTTCTACGTTTATTTTTGCTACTGACAATTGAATCTCTTTCTTTTAATTGAAGTAGAGTTGACACTATGTTACAGTAGTTTGATGCGTACAGCCTAGTGATCTGACAGCCCTCTGCTTTATGCCGCACTCACCACAAGCGTACCTACTGTCTGTCACCCTATAACAGTTACAGTGCCGTTGACTGTATTATGCTGCACCTTTCATTCCTGTAGTTGAATCTGTTCTTGAGCCTCATGCTTGTGCAGGGAATTTTTTAAATACGAGTTTTTGTAATTCTTACAGCTCTGAAAAGTAGTTGTTACCGTGATTTTTTGCAGATAAGGACTCAGAAAAGTTAGGGAGTGTGCCCACTATCTCACAGTTACTGAGTAGCAGGGTTCCGATTTGTGACACAGTCTGCCCATCCTAGAGCTTGCCTCCTACACCACATTTCCTTTGTAGATTATGATGGTAGAAATTTAAATATCTTGATATGTTTTGCACCTTCTAGAATGAGGTCATAGAGGAAGCTTCCATGCATTCCAAGAAAGAACCTTAATACTTTCCGTTAGCAAGTCCTAAGCTGAATAGACCGTTTGCTTTCACAGCATGACATTTATCACATGCTTGTAGTTTTCAATGCACCCTTGGAATAAATGTTCCTAGATACAGGGGATAAGGCATTGGGTAAAAGAATCCTTGAGTGATACAGCTTGTTTCTTGTTTCCAGAGACACTGAGAGGAACAAGGACATTGCCTTCCTAGAAGCCCAGATCTACGAATATGTAGAGATTCTTGGGGTAAGTAATGGAGTCTGCTGAGACCCATAAGGACTGTAAGGTATAGGAGTCAGAGAAATGTGAATCCTTAGGTCTTTCTTTAGGATCGAAAGAGAAAGTAGGGTTCTCTCAGGGTACTTGGCCCTTTAGTGAAATCCCGTTCTGTTCTTAAGTGCCTTTTGTTAGGTGATGCTCCCAAGGTTGCCCAATTTCCCTGAGGCCAAGCAGAGAGAATAGACTCACCTCTCAATGTAGTTTCCAGAATGGTGCAGCTTCTTAGCCTGCATTGCAGAACACACCTAGAAGATGACCCCGGAAACACTCAAAAGGCAAGTAGGAGAAAGTCTCCTTAGAGCAGCTTTCAAGGTCTGACTTACTATGAAAAGGCATTACTTACATATTCAGAAGATGTTGAGGAATTGGCTAGGCGTGGAATGTTAGTGGTACAAAGCTGGCTGTGAACTGCATCTTGAATATTCTTTCAAGAAAGAGCTGAAGGGTGGGTTGAGAGTGGTAAAAGGCCTAACCCGACCAGGAAGCTTATCTCCAAGAGAAAGGAGAAGGGAAATGACTCTTCCAGAGAAGGGAAGGAAGACGAAAGGGCACCTCTCATCCAGAGAAGGTGGTCAGGGTCTCTGGGAGTCCTGCAGAAAAACAGCCTTTTGCATATTCTGCTTCGTGTAATTTTCAACTGCTCTCAGAGCCTTTCCCTTTACAGATGCTCAGATGGCCTTTTGAGCGGGTGGCTCTGACTCAATAGCTTGTTTATATGTCTTTGTTGCCATGGATGTTTTCATTCTGGCCCTGTTTGAGGACCGTGCGTGTAATAGCTATGAAACTAGTCACCTGTTGGTTCTCAGCCGTTTTCAGTAAAAGGGTAGCGAGGTGTTGGAACCTGGGGACGCTGATATTCCCCACAGTGAACTTGGGCTGTGCTTGTATGGTCAGCAGTCTGAGATGCTAGTCCTCTGAAGATGATTGGGAGGCTAATTTGTGCCATAACATAAGGTGTACACAGCACTTTTGACTTTCTCCCTCCTTTGAGAGCACTTTGGTTTTCCTGCCAGCAGGTGGCACCACTCTCTAGACTTCCAGCCACAGTGGTTTTCAGAAGTTGCTCTCAGTATTACTGGTATGATTTTTACTATTATCTCACCATTTATCGGTATCTGTTGGTTTCTGTTGTACTAAATTCTTAGATACAGCAGTGACTATGACATGGCTTCTTGACCTTGGAAAGCCCACTTTATGGTTGGGGCAGATCGATGACTGCAGCACAATGTGATGTGTGCTGCAACACATTGAGACTGCATTTTCTAATTAGAAAGAGGGAGAAAAACTGTTCTAGGAAGAGAAAACAGTAAGGACAAAGGTAAAACATGAAGAGAAACTGGATATTAGGAAATAATGAGAAAATCTGTGCGCATGGAATGTGCCTTATAAGAGAGGGAGTGGTCAGGGAATAATTTGGAGGTTATGCTGGAAATTTGGACTTTGTTCTTTAAACAGTAAAAAGCCAATAAAAGTTTTTTAATCGGAGTATGTGCCATTAGATTTTTTTTTTTTAGTGTCTATTTGTTTTTGAGAGAGGAGGGAGAGTGTGAACGGGGGGAGGCAGGGAGAAAGGAGACCAGAGGATCTGAAGCAGGCTTCATGCTGACAACAGAGACTCTGATGCAGGGCTTGAACTCACAAACGGTGAGATCATGGTTTGAACTAAAGTCAAGTGCTTAACCGACTGAGCCACCCAGGCGCCCTGCGTGGGTTTTTTGTTTGTTTTTTAAACACATAAATCTGGGAACAAAATGGAAGTTGGACTGGAATGAGGAGAGACTCAGGGCAAGTTAGAAGGTTGTCATCTTGAGGAAGGAGAAAGGACTGGGTAAGAAATATTTTTAGATACAGAAAAGACTTCTTTTTCTGTTGTTCTGTGATAGCCTGTGGCCTCAGATGAGTGGCTGAAGCAAGTGATGTAAAACCGTGACCTTTTCCTTCAGGATCCGGGAGAGCTTGTTGATAAAGAGTTCTGATCCGAAAGCAAGACTTGCCCTCATTGTACAAGCGAGAAAGTCCTATCCTTGGATGTGAGGGATCAGCAAGGGTTGTAGGCAATTAGGAAATTGCCCTTCTTGTTCTGCACTACTTTTCTCTGACTTCCCTCTTCATTTGTGGGCCTGACAGGAACAGCGACATCTCACTCATGAAAATGTGCAACGCAAGCAGGCAAGGACAGGAGAAGAGCGAGAAGAAGAAGAGGAAGAGCAGATCAGTGAGAGTGAAAGTGAGGATGAAGAGAACGAGATCATTTACAACCCCAAAAACCTGCCCCTTGGCTGGGATGGCAAAGTACGTTCCAGCACTGCCGCCTTCCCATTGCCCGTTCGGGAAGCAGGTGCAGACACTAGTCTGATGCTGTTTCTTATCTGATCTCTTTTAGCCCATTCCCTACTGGTTGTATAAGCTGCACGGTCTAAACATCAACTATAACTGCGAGATTTGTGGAAATTACACCTACCGAGGTCCCAAGGCCTTCCAGCGGCACTTTGCTGTAAGAAACTCAGAGCCATTTCTCCCGGAAATTCAAGTATGAAATATGTAACTTTCAAAGAGAATAGGAACATCTGGAGGGAAGCATTCGCGTCCAGAGCTTAAGGGAAGCAAGAAGGAGTGTCTCTAAAGCCCAGCATGTGGCATTTGACCTCTGGCACCAGGCTGGCCTAGACTCACGCCTAAGGTGGTTTCCGGGGCCTTCTGCCACTCCGCTGTTTGAACCTCCTTTCCGTTTTCCCTTGCTGTTTCTTATGCTTCTCTTATCATATCTTTCTGCCACACTTGAGGCCATCCTCTGACTCCTTGGCCATTTCTCTACCCTCTGCTAGTATACAACACCAAAGAAAGGACTGACCACCTCCCTTTTTGTGGCTTAAATGGGCTTTTGCCTCTTTGAAAAATAGGAACTAAGGATAACATTTATCAGGCAACCCTTGAGATAAGGCATCACTGAGCAATACCCAGTAAGTGGATTCACTCCTGTTTCAGTTCTGCCTGTGGTTCTTAGGACTTGGAAGGAAATTTTGCAAATGGAAAAGATGAGCCACCCAGGATAGAGAATTCATAGGAACCCCTCTCTCCCTCCCTCAGACCTCCATGCTACTAGTTGATCCCGGGTCTTTTCTGTTGAGCCCCTGAGTAGTCTCTGAATCTTTCTCAGTATTCCCTCCAGTGCGTTGGAGTTGGCATCCAGGGTGAAGCCCATGCCGTTTACCATCCCTGAGCCCAGATTATCATCTCTCCCTGCTCTCTCACTTCCTTGCTCATCCCTGGTAAACAGCTTTCTTTACTTACAACGGTGACACTGACCTGCCGTCGGTAATGCTCCCTCATACTAGTGGTAGGGAGGTGTCCGGTTAATTAGAGTTGTGGTGGTGTTCTGTGGTCTTGACACAGGTTTTATCTGGACTATGATTGGATCTAGATCTAGAATCTCGGTTTTATATACCAGCCCAGTGAGGAAAACAATGCAAGGCTGCTTTGAAATAACTTCCTCTTGTCAGTCACAGGCAGTTGTTTACAAATGTGAACCGCAGAAGGAGAGCTGCCATTAGGTGGAGTCTTCAACAGGGTCACGCTGAGGAGAATGGAGTTTGTGTTCTGTGTTCGGTTATTCCCATTTCACACTGTCCTTCCGCTTCTCTCTTCCCCCAGGAGTGGCGTCATGCTCATGGCATGAGGTGCCTGGGCATCCCAAACACTGCCCACTTTGCCAACGTGACACAGATTGAAGATGCTGTCTCCTGTGAGTATGCCTTGCTGACTGTCCCTCGGCCAGCCCTGCACTTCCCTGCCCCGCTACCTGGTGTGTCCAGGTCCAAGGGCAGCAGTTTGTGAATATGGAGAAGTTTCTACAGTCAAACAGTAACTACGTTTTTTGACTATGGCCTTTGAACTCCTCTGTATGCAATATGAGTGAATGGGTATATGTGTTTTTCTGAATTCATTTTTTTTTTAAATTTTTTTAATGCTTTATTTATTTTTGATACAGAAAGAGAGCATGAGAGGGGGAAGGGCAGAGAGAGAAGGAGACACAGAAGTGGAAGCAGGCTCCAGGCTCTGGCTAGCTGTCAGTACAGAGCCTGACGCAGGGCTTGAACCCACGAACGTGAGATCTGACCTGAGCTAAAGTCGGAGGCTTAACTGACTGAGCCACCCAGGCGCCCCTGAATTCATTTTAATGTGTTGAAAATTGCAGACATAAAAAGAAAATAGAAATGGTCTCGGCTTATTTCTGAGGAGACAGGGCAGATACACAGAAACAGGGTAACAAAATATGTTTTGGAAAAAGAACAGAGTACAGTACATGTCAGGAGATGTGGTGTTAACCTTAGCCGTGCTCTGCCTGTTTTGCCCAACAGTGGTCTCTTCCTGCCAATTAGCGTCACTCAGGAAGAAAGGAGTACTCACCCTCCACTCTGTGCAATTTCTGGCAGTCCCCCTTGGGATCACGACACACCACTCAGCTGCTTCGCCAGCTGACTCCTTTGGCCCCATCTCTGGAGTTGTTCACATCCATTGCAGAGACAAATTAGAAATGACCTTTGAGAGGTGCCTGGGTGGCTCAGTCAGTTAAGCATCTCTCCGACTTTGGTTCAGGTCATGATCTCACAGTTTGTGAGTTCAAGCCCCACATCGGGTTCTCTGTCGTCTTTTTCATTACATTTTTTTTTTAATGTTTATTTTTGAGAGAGAGAAATAGAATGTGAGCAGGGGGCAGGGCAGAGACAGAGGGAGACACAGAATCCAAAACAGATTCCAGGCTCTGAGCCGTCAGCACAGAGCCTGACATGGGGCTTGAACCCACAAACCGTGAGATCCTGACTTGAGCTGAAGTCCAGCACTCAAATCATCTGAGCTGCCTAGGCGTGCCTCCGGCTCTCTGCTGTTAAAGCAGAGCCCACATCGGATCCTCTGTCCCCCTTTCTCTCTCTGCCCCTTCCCCACTCATGCCCTCACGCATGCTCACTCTTTCTCTCTCAAAAATAATGGGGGGGAAAAAAAGAACTTTCTAAAGAGCTCTCTGAACAGTGGGGACTGCATTTACCCCCAGTGAGCGTTGAAGGACACACATAATTATCGAAAATGTATGCTGTACACCTGAAACTAACAGAATGTTGTGTGGCAATTACACAATTATACTTCAATAGTACACAAAACAAAAACCAACCCTCCCTGATCCTTAGCTTGTGGATTCTGGGAACTTTTTCATTTAGTGTTTTATGTCCAGTCAGCTTTGGGGACTTCTCGCCATCTCGTTTTTCCTTATTCACTTACAAGTCGGGATCAGACAGTGTCTCCAATCAGAATTATAATGTGTCTCATTAGCAGATCCTCAAATTAGCTTCTAATTTACTTTTCATTTTTGCCTTTCACTTTGTTGGGATGAGTTAAAATAGTAACGGAATCTCATAGGATTATGACTGCATCTTGGCTTTTTTTTTTAATGTTTTATTTTTTATTTTTTTTGAGAGAGAGACAGTGTGCAGGGGATGGTCAGAGAGAGAGGAAGACACAGAATCTGAAGACAGGCTCCAGGCTCTGAGCTAGCTGTCAGTATAGAGCCCGACGCGGGGCTCGAACCGACGAGTCACGAGATCATGACCATGGATGAGCTCAACCGACTGAGCCACCCAGGCGCCGTGACTGCATTTTGAATGCAGTCCCATTTTTAGATGTATTTTTTAGCTGTGCACCACTAAGTAAATACATCACGGTTGATTTTCTGTGTGTTTTTTTAATGTTTGTTTATATTTGAGAGAGAAAAAGCGCAAGTGGGAAGGATGGAGAGGAGGGGTAAGAGGACCCGAAGCGGCTCCCTGCTGCCAGCAGAGAGCCTGATGCAGGGCTCGACCTCATGAACCATGAGGTCGTTCCCTGAGCTAAAGCCAAACACTTAACTGACCAAGCCCCCCAGGTGCCCCTGTGTATTTTCTGATGTCCCATGATTTTCCTGAGTTAATCTGTTATTTTTGATACCTTGAGATTGACATTGACATTTTAAGCTGAGGGTCGTATGAACTGCAAAATCAAAAGTGAGACTTTTATTAATTTTGTTCCATGTTTGTTGTTTGTGTCACACACAGTATCCTAAGCATTCCCTCCAAGTCTTAGGTTAAATAGAAGTAGGTGAGGCGCCTGGGTGGCTCAGCCAGTTAAGTGTCCGATTTCCACTCAGGTCATGATCTCGAGTCAGTAGTTTGAGCCCCACATCGGGCTCTGTACTGACATCTCAGAGCCCGGAACCTGCTTTAGATTCTGTGTCTCCCTCTTTCTCTGACCCTCCCCCCATTACGCTCTGTCTCTCTCTCAAAAATAAACATTAAGAAAAAAGAAAAAGAGGTAGGTGGTAAGTCATTCTTAACCTGCTGGCTGTAGTGATTTTGTTTTGTTTTAAGTTTTTGCTTATTTTGATGACAACAAAGAGAGAAGGGGCGGAGAGAGAGAGGAGAGAGGGAGAACCCCAAGCTGGCTCCACACTGTCAGCGCAGAGCCTGACGCAGGGAGCCGCCATGACCCGTGAGATCATGACGTGAGCCGGTTGGACACTCACCGAGCAACTGAGCCATCCAGGCGCTCCTAACTGGTTGGTGTTTTTAAAGGAAATGATGCTGCGTGTCCACACTGATTTTTAAGATTGACTCCTGGTTTTATTAGCACATTCCACAAGAGAAAGATGACAACATTTTTACCACTTTTTCTTTTATGGCATTGGATTAAACTGCATTCCTGGATTATTGCATACTGGTCGTGGATGTTCTTCTAATGCCGTTATTTATCCTGTTAGGATTCTGTTTAGAAGTTTTGTGTGTATGTTCATAAGTAAAAGATGTGCTTCTTGTTTTCCTTTGAATCACTTGTCAGATTCAGGGATCAAAACCGTATTTGTGACATAAAGTGGGTGGGATTACACGCTCCATTCTCTAGTCATTTGAAACTGTTTGTAGTTAAGTAGAGATTACCTCTTCACCCAGAGGGACCAGCCTGAGAAGATTCTTCAGTTAATAACCTGTACAGCTCCTTGATTTATTATGACAAAGTGGAAACCAAATGCTTTATTTCTCTTTTGTTTTATTTTCTTTTTCCTGCCAATGCTTTCTGTAATCTTACATATATTTTTTATTCCTCTCTTAAGTCTTTGGAAAAGAACTTTCTTCTCTTTGTGTCTTTATTCTTTCTAATACGGGCATTTAGAAGTCGTCATTCTTTTAGGAATCCATTAGGAATATCCATTAATGATATGTCTTTAGTTTTATTTATTAAAGATGTTATTTCTGATTAGACTCTTTTTAATTGTACTTGATTATCTTTTAACTGTTTATTCCTGTATTTCTTGGCCCATGCAGTAGTATAGAGAATTTCTGCCTTTAGAATATATTGTATTTTTCTGTCCAGGCATAGAGTCTGATTCGTTAAAGATTTCTCTACACCAGAGAAGTGCTTCTCTCCACCTACAGGCCACTTAATCTCTCAATGTTCAGGTCCTTAAATTTCGCATAACTTGTACTTTCGCATTCTGATATGGGTATGTTGACATCCTCAGTTATAATTAAATTTGTCTCCTGCATTTCTACTAATTTTTTATGTATTTTGTGTTGTCTGAGCCACATAAACTCAATGTTGTATTATAACTTTACTGATTACTCCCGATTTTTTTGAAATTCCCTTTATCTGATGGCTTCTTTGTTCTCTTGTGAAGGACTTAGACAAACTGTTTTTCAGTTAGTCATTTTTTTACCCCAGTCATCAATAGTCATCATTGTATAGGCATATGAATATTAAGCTTTTATACCTCATTGTATTAATTGATCGGTTTGTGTTTAAGTCTTTTGCTGGAAAGATTATCTTGGTTTTTTTTTTTGTTTTTTTTTTGTTGTTGTTAGATTTCTCATTTACATGGATTAGGTAGTAGACTTGTACCTATTCCTTTTAGATAGATAGTCTTCTAATATTCCTAAACTTTCAGGTTTCAACTAAGTTTATTTCTATTACTAATTTTTATTAGCTATTACTAATATATATTGAAGTATTTGTAGGAGGTAATCATATCTTTTTTTATATATAATAGTTTATTGTCGGAGGTAATCATATCTTGATGACCTGAAACACTGAAAATTTTATACTTTTCTTACACTCAGTGATTCAGTCAGTAGAATATATTCTATGTCTTTAATCTTCCCCTGTTTATCTTCTTACCATCTTGTTTTTAAAAAGTGGCTTTTCTGCTTTAAACTCACAGCTCTCTTCTGGTTCAGTACCCTCCTGCCCTGGGTACATGTGTGCTTGCTCCCTCAGAAACTATGGTAGTTTCTGGAAACGTTTGCTTCTCTTCATCTTTTTTGGGATAATTTGTTATTGAACTGTCAGAATTCTTGTTTTCTTATCTCTGGTGTTTGTTGAGACATCTTATCCTTCAGATTCTTTGGCCATGATAGTTCACCTTTTTTTCCCTCCTCTGAAGCTTCTTGTGTCTACAGACCAGGTTTTAAATAAACATACTTGACCCTTCTCTTCTGTCTTGAACTTTAAGACCATAAGGTCCCTTCTCCCATAATTCTCATAGGTTGAATCACACTACCTTGTTCATTGGAGGTGTATCAGTTCTCTATTATAAGAAAGCTTTGGTTATATTTGATCCACCTTTTCTTCTACAGCAGAGCAAAGATTATGGTAAGTTTTGCCACAGAGGGGCTTTCATCTGTAGGTGGTCCAGAACTGAAATTCTACTCCAGGGAAGGCAGAAAAGTCTCATCTAGGGGGATCTTTATGGGGACAGGGATGTTGTAACACTTGTCTGCCTGATGGATACTCAGTCCCCTCCTGATTGCTGCCCGTTTTTCATCCTATAGTGTGGGCCAAGCTGAAACTGCAGAAGGCATCAGAGAGATGGCAGCCTGACACTGAGGTGGGTGCTAACATGGTGTTGGGGCTAGTGTCAGGTGACAGCTCCCTCACCCTGTGGAAGGGAGGTGAAGGGTGGTCCCTGGTTCACTGTAGTCGCGCGAGTACTGGCCCAAAGTGCCAATATCTGTAAATTGGCTCTTAATAATGTAAACCTAATTTATCTGTGATACTAAATGTGTCAGACTTTAAATGTGTGTCTTAGACAGGTTGTATTCTGCTACTGAAACTTGGAAGTAGCAAGCAAGCGTACCCAATGTCTTGCCCTGCTGTGAGGATTCAGAAGCTAAGAAGCTGTGACTTTGTATCGTAGGCTAGGTCTCCTTCGAGGAAAGCATCTAAATGAGATGGTCCTCTCTCGTGGGGTGAGGAGGCATCCTTGTTGGTCTTGAGGTAGTCCTCCCAAAGAACACAGTTCAGAGATGCAGAATGGCGTGTGTGAAGTGTGGTAGTGATTTTGTTTCACCGAGGTCACTGGTTTTCAGTATCCCCCCTTTTTTTTAACCATCTTTAGACTGTAATGTAGAATTCCAATATATAAAATAAAAGAGAACTGCACTGGAAATGAGGAAGCACCCCTTCTTGACCTGTCTTTTAACCTCCCAGTGACCTCTTGGGCAGAAACTGAGGGCTCTTGGGGATCACTTGAGAACTAGTGTCATAGGTCACCCTTTCTCAACCAGGGGTCATCATTTTAGACACAGAGTGATTTGAATGAACTATTTTCTCAGGTTTCCCAAGGATGGGAACTGGTCCCATTCAGTTTATGCCCTAAGGGAAGCCTTAGGGCAGGTGGATTCAGTGGTCTTGCAGACCCCCGCACCCCAGATGAGACAGGCTGTCCTAGCTCGATGCCGTGAAGTCCACCCAGGGTGGCTCAGATTCCCAGGGGCTGGTTCCAAACGTTTCTCCCAGGAGGTGTAGCTAATAGTGCACCCCTGTCCTTCCAGGAAGAATATGAAGACTCCAGTGGGAATGTTGTGAACAAGAAGACATATGAGGATCTGAAGAGACAAGGGCTGCTCTAGTGTTCAGGGACGTAACTCGGCTTTCGAGCTTGTCCAGGCTTACCTGAAATCTGCCTTTTCTATTTCTCCCAACCAAATTCTCCTAAGACTGCTTCTTAGTCTTAAGGTCTAGCGTGCGTCTTGTAGGGGGAAAAAAAAGCAAGGCATGCTGGCAGATTTCAGGGTTCAGATATGTTTTATCTTTGTTTTATATTAAAAGATTCTGTCAGAAAATAAACCCAGCCTTTCTTCAGAGTGTGTCTTTTTCTAAAGCCCAGGATTATGGACCAACCTAATCCTTTTGTTCTCAACACTCCCTTACCTATTTCTCATCAACTTACGTAGCAACTAAGGTTTGAAGAGCACTGGCTATGTTACATTTATTATGTTAGGTGGGTCTGACCTAACTTCTTTCCCCACCCCCGTTTGCTGCCATTTCCCCAAGTGCGCATTACCACAAGGTGAGCCCTGCCCTTAGTTGAGTCAGCCGTTCAGAGAATGGTGGGGAAGGCAGCCAGGGCCCCTCCTGAGGACAAGGTTGTGGAACCAAGATTTGCCTCTTTGATCTGCATAAAGGAAGGAGTTGGGCTGTGGTGGATTGGCCCTGCAGCCCCGCCCCTTCCCCAAGGCTCAGCAGCCAGGCCCACCACGGATCTGAGATGAGCTCTGGGTTCATCTGCTTGTGAGTTCAGAGCAAGCCTTTGCTGATCCTCCTCCTTCCGCGAGATCCCTGCCTAAGAAGTGGCTAATGTTCTTGTGGACTCCAGCCGCAGGTAGCCAAGATTTGGGTGGCATTTGGCAGCCGCCGGGGGACCCAAACCCGATATCCCAAATGGAAAGAACCAGAGGAGCCAAGGAGGCAGTGATCTGCCCACAGGCACAGTTGTTTGAAGGCCAGAGCCGGCTCCAGAACCGGATTTCTCCAGAGAACTCCTTTGCCCCTCAGCACTCAGACCTTCAGTTTGTCTGTCTGTAATCTCTCTGCTTATAAAAATCCCAACTCCAGAACTGGCCCTTCCCATTACACTCCTCTGTTGCCCTGGTCCTCTCCATGGCAATAGGGTTTCCCCGCCCCCGCCCCTACGACCTGACCTATCACCTGACCTGTCACTCTGGGTTGGTGGTGTCCTTCCTGGTTCAACTGTCCCTTCAGGCAACTCCACATATTCCTTTGTTGCTTAATACCTGAGTTGAACAGCCTCTCCAGGGCCTGAGCTTCAGAAGCAGAGGCGTGGGTCTGAGCAACTAGAAACATCAAATACTGAAAGCCCGCCCAAAGTACAAGGAGACACTGCCGTTTGGGAAGGGAGTTAAACAGAGCCTTGGCTCTGGGAGACGTGGGGCTGGCATGTCCCTCCAGCCACTAGAGCAGCAGCACTGGGGCTCCCGGGGGATGTCCCTACTGCTTTTCAACCGTCACATCCCTCAGAGCCTTCTCTTTAGGACCCTGAATTCCAGGGTCAGTTCAACAACCTGTATTTTACCCTTTGGGGGTGAGTCCTGCTATCAACTTTGCCTAGGTGACAGCGGTCCTCATGCAAGTTGCACCAGAGTGGCCTATTGCAGCAGCAAAGGATTCTTCTTTCTTCATCCCACTGTATATTTTTAATGCCTTCCATGTCCCAGCTAGGTCTACAAACCTTGAGAATTAGGTGAAGGTGAGACAGTGAATGAGAGCAGAACCAAAGTAGGCCCAGTAACAGCCTCCTGGACAGGGAGAAAGCTCGGCAGCCGACCTCCAGCCCCAAGGGCACAGAGCTATGAGTAGAGGGCGGGCAAATCATCAGAAGTGGTTCTCCCACAGGGGACTCCCTGGAATCTGGATGTCAAAGGTTCTGCCAGAACAGGCCTCCAGCTCAGCCCCCTGACCAGGCCCCTGAAGGAGCCTGATCGCTCTGTGTTGGCTTCCACCAGTAGTCCTTAGTCTTCCCAGGATCATGGATTCCTTCAGAAATACGAAGATAAAAATTGTGGACTCTCTTCTCTAGGAAAACACATGTGCACAGAGAATCTTGCACGCCATCTAAAGGGTTCGTGAATGCCCAGAAGTCCATTCTTGGTTCCTGAGTCTTAGAAGAATCTCTCCCTTAGATGGGGGGTCTGAACCTCCACCAGGGCACTGGCTGCTGAGAACAGGTGACTCGGCCCCTCTTCAAGGAGGAAGGCTACTCATCAGAGAAGGCAGACCAGCCAGGAGGCTGCTGGGGACTTGTTCCAGGCTTGGCTCCTGGACTGGTGCTGCTGAACCCAGCGTCTGATCTAGAAGGAGTAGCCTCCACTCCCACCTCAGAGGGAAGCCAGTCGGTCTGTGTCCAGCCCCAACAGGCCATCCCTTTCCTCCATCTGCCTTCTGTCCACCGCACTAGGGTTCACTTGTGCTGAAAGGCATAGAGCCCCCTAAAAATGTAACCAATGTGTTAGAGAAGTGAGGGACAAAGCTCCTGGGGTTTTGCTATTCCCTCTGCTTTACTTAATCCTTGGGATGATGGCTACCCCATTGTTCAGACCCTGCCAGCAGCCTCACCTCCAAGTTCTCATGGTGAGAATGGACCCGCAGCATCTTCCTGCATACCACCCTTTCTACCACCAGCCAGCCAGAGCTCTCCCATTCCAGGCGGGTTCTGGAAGGACATGGGCCTCCCGGCCTTCCTGTCGCTTCTGAGAGCCCTCTCTACCTGCCAAGTTTCTCCTCTACACCAGAAGGCGTGTCCCAGTGGGACCTTAGGATGGGTGTCCTTCGTTCTGCCTAAGCTGCCAATTGGCTATAATTTCTCCCTCCAGCTACAGTCTGGACATCATGTGGTTTGTGCTTCCTTCTGCCTGTGGCCCGTGTGTGTCTCGCAGCAGCAGTGTCAGAAGGAATTCCCAGAGCTGACATGATTCCAGGGGCTGCATCATGCCCACATGCTCACTGCCCTCCGTAGCTTCAGGTGTGCAGGTAGGCCTATGTCTGGGAGAGGTTGGGGCACAGGGTATATTAGGAATATTCTACCTAGCCATGGAGAGGTGTACAAACTTAAGTAGATGGGCAAGGAGCCAAAAGTAATGCAGATTAGGAGGTTATCAGCCAGGCTTTCTGATTCTGCTGAGTGTCTGGCCTGCTCACACTCAGGCTCTCCCTCCGGCCTCATCTGCCCAAACCAGGGATAAGGAAAAGGGGCCTGCGCCGGAAGGCCTGGGCCCTTCCTTCCACATGGACACAGACATCTGTGTAGAGCCTCTGGGCCCTTCTCTTCACCTTTGGAGGCTGAGGTCCACTTAGAGAGATGCTCTTGGGAGAACTGCTTCTCACTGGTGGTGTTGGTGTGGGGGGAGAAACAGGCATGGGGACACCTGGTGTCAAGAAGGGGTGAGGGGAGGGACGCCTGGCGGGCTCAGTCACTAGAACACACAACTCTTGATCTCAAGGTCTTGAGTTTGAGCCCCACGTTGGGAGTGTGCCGGAGTCCAGCTCCAGCAGGTCCAGGGTCCCCTGAAGGATGGACGGTGTCGGCAAGAGAGAGATGAGAGAGCTGCACGTTTCTTTCTTCGTCACCAGGCAGACATCTCTGTTCAGTCTGCTTTGGTGTCCTTTTTTACTAGTGAAGCAATAACATGACATCAGAAAATAGAAATTGTTTACAGTTTTTAACTCTTGGTGATAAGGTGTTTTAATCATCAAAGGTGTACAGAGACAAATTTTACAGAAGTACTCTTGTAGAACCATTCCAATTTATTTTTGGTATCAGTCCCCAAGGTTAAGAAAGCAACAAACCTCTTATTTTGTACGGGTTGGGTTTTGGCCAATAATTATGACTTTTTAATTAACATGTTATAACTAAATCATGTAATGTACTTACAGTAAGGTAAATTTTACAATCAAGAGAATAACAAGATGTTTTTAGTAAAAAACATGATAATATACATATCATTTAAGTTAGTAATATTAAAACTAAAACATAGGTTAAATTGTATAAAGATAGGCTGGGAGTTATTTTATCTAGCTCATAAACCACAAGAGAAAGAATGTTAACAAGTTGCTAGAGAAAGCCCTTCCCTTGATGTAAGCATAATGGGGGCCCTGTGTGTGTTGACCTTGCACCTGGGTTTCTAGTTTCTTATCCATCCTC
>NC_043707.1:113280289-113313079 GCF_006229205.1 Suricata suricatta
AGGGAGGGTATTTGTGACTCCAATAGCAAAAATATATGCAGCAACTGATGTCCGGTCCTTGTCTGTTTCTTATCTCTAAGTTAGGCTCTATTTCTCCAGGCCAGAGTTAACTGTAACTCTTGTGTTCTTAGCCCCTCTTATGTTTTGGTCTGCAAGCTCATTAGAAGAGCCTTTTAGCAAATGTCTGCAGCACTTTGATCTAAAATCCCTTATGCAGGGGCAGGAATATGCCTTTTCTTATGGGGTATCTGTATGAGGAATATTGGTCTGATTTGGAACGTTGTAAGGCCTAATCAATAGCAATAGGCTTAATTTCACATGAGCAGTACAGCAGAAGGAGATACCAGTTCCGCCCCTCATGGCGGGAGCCATGCAACGTCTGCCATTTCCTTACTGTGACCGTGTCATCCAGCAAGGCTGGTGCGGCTCCCAGCAGGAGTAGAGATTACTTACAAACAGGGGAGCCTGGGTGGTTCAGTTGGTTAAGCGTCGGACTTCGACTCAGGTCATGATCTCATGGTTTGTGAGTTCAAGCCCAGCATCAGGCTCTGTGCTGATAGCATGGAGCCTGCTTCAGATTCTGTCTTCCTCTCTCTCTGCCCCAACTCCACCTGTATCTCTCTCTCTCTCTCTCAAAAATAAATGAGCTAACAAACATTTTTAAAAATTAGAAGGGTTGAGAGCAGAGAGGGAAGTGACTCTTATTACCAAGAGGTCCTATCCTGCTTCACCTCAGCACCCCGGATTTCGAGCACTGTCCAGCTGTGTATTCAAGACCACTGTCGGGGCGCCTGGGTGGCTCTGTTGGTTAAGCCTCCGACTTCGGCTCAAGTCAGATCTCACGTCCGTGGGTTCGAGCTTCCAGTTCTGTGTCTCCTTCTCTCTCTGCCCCTCCCCCTCTCATGCTCTGTCTCTCTCTGTATCAAAAATAAATACAACATTAAAAAAAAAAAAAAAGACCACTGCTGGGAGGGCCCCGGCCAAGAGTGGTTCTGGCTCCGGGCTGTCCCTGGTAGCTGTCGCCTGAGCAGATCGAAGTGCTGAAGGAAGAATGAGGCCGTGAGGTCAGGGAAGTGTGTCCTGTGAGCCTTGGGAACACAGGGCTGGGTGAGAAGATGGGAATGATGCCCTCCTCCCTCACCTCCAGCAGTTTTCTGCCTTGCATGGAAACACCCGATCCGGCTTGGCACACTCTTCTAGGTCTAATCCTTCAGTAAGGTGGGGGGGTAGGGGGAGAGCCAGGATCCAGGATCCAGATCTCCAACGTCTAAGAGCTCCCTCCTGCCCTTGGCTCAGCTCTGGTTTAAGAACAGGGTGGGATCTGAACCCTAAAGAGCCTGGACGAGGTGAGCCCTGATTTCAGACCCTCTCTGTGACCTGCGGTTTCCCTGCCCTGGGTTTTGAGGAAGCCCATCTCCCCCTCAGCCCTGACCCCCAGCATCTTCTGATGTTGGATACAAATGAAGCCAGAGCAGAGGCACCAGATGTCTATTTCATCCCTGAACCTGCTTCAGTTCTGTCTCCCCTTGGGCCTAGCTTGCTGCTGTTGCCATGCCAACAACAACATTCTCTCTCAGAAGGGCTGTCACCAGGCTGCAGGCTTCTCCGTGCTTGCCTTAGTGTCACTCTGACCGCATGACTTAAGGAAAGCAAAAATTCAGCTCCTTGGGTTCCTTTTTTTGTAGAGGTTGACCTCTCCTGCTCCCCAACCTCCATTTATTCACCTGCAGAATGCAATGATGGGGATCTCTGCAGTCCTCAACTGGGTCTTTCACTCTCTCTGGCCTCTGCAGGGCCTCGATATAAAATATCTGTGGCCAACAGTAGTCAGAGGTAACTGTCCCCAACCCGGGGACCCCAGCCCTTCCTGGACTCTCTGACCATCCCTAACTCATGACTATCGCTGGACCCTGGGACTGCCCCTTCTCTTCCCTGACCTCATGACCTCTTTCACTTGACCTTTCCTTGACCTGTGACTCTTGAGCTGGTTGCTCCTTGTAGTGATCCCCTCTCTCCTTTTCCCCCTACCAGTCTTCCTACTGGTCTTTAAAAAAAATTTTTTTTTACATTTTTTATTTATTTTTGAGAGACGGAGAGCACGAGCAAGGAAGGGCCAGACGGAGAGGGAGATACAGAATCCGAAGTAGGCTTCAGGCTCTAAGCTAGCTGTCAGCACAGAGCCCGATGCAGGGCTTGAACCCACGAACATGAGACCATGACCTGAGCCAAAGTCAGACACTTAACTGACTGAGCCACCCAGGCACCCCTCTCCTGTTGGTCTTAACAGATAGCCCAGAATCTGGTGAGCAGTCAGCTCCCCGCCCCTGTCCAGGTAAGCAGCACATGAAGGAGGGGAGAGCCTCCTGATGCCTTTACCCCAGGGGAACAGAGCCACAGTGTTCCACGCTGTCTGCAGATAAGACACAGCTGCTACTGCTTTGGAGAGGGTCTACCGGGAGATACTGGGAGGGGAGGTGTGGGATAGGGCTGCTGTGGGGGTGGGGGGATGCTGCTGGGAGAGAGATGCTGAGCAGAAGGGAAAGGAACCACTGGTTGGGATTGGGACAGGGTTGAGCTTGGCCCAGGACTGACCATTCCTGCTCCACCTGGACTTTCGGCAAGCTCTTCTTCCAGCTGATTCGACTCAGGGTTTCCCACTATGTGGCCCAGAGGAAATGAAACCCTTGCCTGTGGGCCAGCCCACCTCCCCCCAATGCTCTACTGGAGCCCGCTGGGCCCTGGGAGCCCCTCCTCTATGGCCCCTGCTCTGGCTTCTCCCATGCCGCTGTGAGCCCCACCGGCCACTCCCCAGCCGCCCCCCCCCCACTAGCCCCCAACTCTGAACCCTACTCTTTGAAAGCCCCTCACATCTGAGCTCAGTTTTTAGGGCCCCTCAGCCTCTAGCCACACCCTAACCTCTCTATCCTGTCAGGCTGACCCTTACCTTTGAGATCTACCCTCCTCATCACTCCCAGAGCCTGAGCCTGAGCTTTTTACCTTCAGTGCCCCACCCCCTCCAGACTCCCCTTCCCAGCTCCCCCTCCCCCTTCTCCCCACTAGCTCTCCCCTCTCTCCGAGCTCCATGGAAGCCCAGCAAAGCTCCTGTGCTTGTCCAGTAGCAGTTTCAAGTCTTGACTGTCCCCACAACAAGCCCTTTCTGGGATGGGGGCTGGGACTCTGCAGAGAGATGACCTCCCCCTACCCTACCCAGCAGCGGGAGTGTCACAGCACTTCCCCAGGCAGCCCTGCCCTGCTCCCAGGCCTAGGCCCCCTGATGTCCCAGAGGACTAGCTGCCAGCCCCCAAGGGAAACGTGGGGGGTATCTGCTTCCTACTTGCCTGCTCTGGGAGGCAGAGGCAGGAACAGGGTCGGTGTAGGGGCTGGGAGCAGGGGGACAGCCCTGAGAGGCTCTAGCCCCATCTCTGTTCAGTGTTCGCTCCACGACCAGTCTGAGCAGATGAGCAGAGCTGCTCGCCCCTCAGCCTTCCCTCCACTTTCTCTTACAGGTGAAAATTTGTGCCACCTTCTCCTGCTAAGGAGGGCAGGAAGCTGTGACCATGTGCCCTGAGGGCTGGGACTCCTGCGAGGTGGGCCCTTGGAGTGCTGTCCTTCCTGAGAACTGCAGGCCTTTCATCTCCCACTTGGACACAGTGGGTCAAGCAGCCAAATCTGGCCAGAGCTAGACTGGGTCGGAGCCTGGCTGCCTGGTGCCCAGCATGCTTGACCCATTCAGCTCTACATCATACCAGAGTCAGGGTGGCAGCTGGGATCTTCCAAGTCTCTGTGACATGCTTCCTCATTTCTGGTCACCCCCTATGTTCTCGAAGGACTGGCCAGGCTGACCTCATGGGGAGGGAGCTGGGGGTCCAGAGATGCTCATCTCAGCCCAGGGCCCAGTTACCACTTCCTGCCTCTGTGAATGGGGGGAGGGGCAATGGAGTACAAATGGTCCCATCTCTTCTTGCAGCTGCACTGGTCCAGTTCAGGCTTTACTGCACATGGCAGGGTCACCTGGCTGTGCCGGGGCAGTGGCTCAGCCCTGCTACCAGGCGTGCTGCCGAGCTTCACCTTCAGGTAACTGCCACCCGCTGGATGGGAATCTTCCCTTCAACCAGGTTGCCCCAGGGGTCACTAAGAGCCCCTCCACAGGGCCATGGCTGTGGCCACACTGCTGCTCCTACACTCTGCCATGCTCCCTTCCTGCTCCCTTAGCTGGGCCCAGCAGAACTGGGGAGTAGCAGCTAGGAAGACCCTGTAGGTCCCACAGGCCCCTGGTCCCACCCCCAGCTCTGACTCCTGCAGCTGAATCTTTAGTGAGAGGGATTTATCAAGTTCAAAGCCTGGGCTCCAGGATCCTCACTTCACTTCCCAGAGCCTTCGCCTGAATTTGGTGCCCTCCAAGAGGGCAGGGCCTCAGCCCTAATCCCAAGGAGAGGCTAGGGTTCATCTGGAAAAATGGAACTTCCTTTCTGACCCCCATCAAATGGGACAACCCCCATCGAATGGGAGGACCCCAAAATTGTCCCTATCCGCTTTTTTTGTTTTGTTTTGTTTTGTTTTTACTTTTTAAAACATTTATTTTTGAGAGACAGAGACAGAACGTGAGCAGGGGAGGGGCAGAGAGAGAGGGAGACACAGAATCTGAAGCAGGCTCCAGGCTCTGAGCTGTCAGCACAGAGCCCGATGCGGGGCTCGAACTCATGGACCACAAGATCATGACCTGAGCTGAAGTTGGAAGCTTAACTGACTGAGCCACCCAGGCGCCCCATTCCTGTCCACTTTTCACAGACCTTACTCCCCAGCCTTTGTCATTAAGAGTGGGGCTGGACTTAGGGTTCCCTAAGGAACCCTAATCACTTTCCTGGTGATTCCTACCCCCTTTTATCTTTAATGGTCTGAATCAATTCTTTTTCTCCTCATCTCCCACATAACTTTGAAACCAAATTCAAATAAACTTGAGCTCTATTTGAATTGTGGGTATTTCTGGCAAAAGGAGAATATCGGAAGAAGGTACCATCTGTTTCTGAAAGATGTTTACATAAATAGAGTTGGACTGGCCATTCGGGCAGCACCTCCCAGCTTAGTGAAAGGGGAGAGGGCACTGGTCAGAGGTCACAGGGGCCACTCCTTCCCCAGCACTGACCCTCTAGTTTGGGTCAAAGCTTGAGAGAAGGTATCTTCATTAAGACAATTCATTAATTCATGAATCCAATAAACACATTCTTGAGGGCCAACTGTGCCAGAAATTGTGCTGGGTGATGTGGCAAAGACATAGCCCAGTCTTCAGGGAGCTTACAGCTTGGTGACATGGCCAATAGGGTGAGAGACTTGTCCTGGATTCCCATATCCAAGTTGACTGCTTTTGCCCATCTGGAGCAACCTCCTGATCTTCAGTGCAGGACTCAAGACCCAAAAGGAGAAAGTACACATGACAGGGGTAAGTCAGGGGAAGGGGCTTGAGAGCAATAAAGTGTACCCTCAGGCTGTCTTGAGGGCTGAGGGGCCCCCTCCCTTGTCCTCTCTCCTCTCAGTGAGGGGGAGGAGGGGAGAGGATTCGGTTTCCACGTGCCACTGCACAAAGTGTCACCCCTTTACAGAGTGCACTCAGGTCCATTTTCTTCAAGCAGTCCTGTGAGGCAGGCTCCTGTCTTGCACCCATCATGCACACGTCACTCATGCACATTAGGTGAAGGGAGGAAGGATGGCAGTGTGTGGCAGCATCAATGGACAGAAGCTAGAGTGACATGTCAGCTGAGGCAGACATTTGCTACCTGCAGGGTCAAACTGTTTAACCTCTCTGATCCTCAGTTTCTCCTCCCGGGAAACAGAGGTAATGGTTCTTCAACAATGTTGTTCTGCCTCAAGCCAGATCAGGGTAGTTATCTGGGGAGAAAGAGTTCCATTAGAGGCCAGAGTGGGCCAGCCTGGATGACAGGAGTTGAGGATGGAATAGAGGAGAAAATGAAAATGCATTATTTTTTCCCCGTAAGGCAGACATGGCCATCTTCCTTCAGGGCGCTAGGCAGGGAGCTCTGGCCTCATGACTTGGAGGGCTGGAGTGGCTGTTAGAGTAGTCATCAGGAACGGGGAGCTCAGAGATCCCAGGATCTAAGGAGTTAATGGAGGCAGCTAGCCCCCAGCGCCCCCATGATTGGTGCGGGCATGCTGGGACTTGCAGGCTGCCTGACCAGCATGTGGCGCAGGGACTCCTGGGAAATGTAGTCCCTAGCTGACCAGGGCCGCCGTGTCCTACGTCCTCGGTGGTGACAGCTCAGGAGGTAGGCGGCAATGGCAGGGGGCTAGGAGCAGGGAGCCAGGACCCGACTGGGCAGTTGGGGGTGGGCAAACTGAGGCCTGAGACCCTTGTCCTGCAGCTGTCAAAGACAGACACCCCCTAGCCTGTGGCTGATGCAATCAGGCCTGCTGGGTGGGGATGAGGGCCAAAGAGCAATGAGATGTGATTTCCTGTCTCCAAAGAAAGAGGAATGGGACTGGAGTCCTTGTCCAGGATGAGATCCTCTTTCTCCTTCCCAAGGAGAACAGGACATTTCCCTCCAAACCCATGCAGACACACCTTTGACACCCCCTAGAGAGGTGCCAGCAGGACTAATATTGCTCCCCCAAAAGGGAGGTGGAGCCCTCTCCCAGGGGCTGTGAGACCATGTCCCCCTCTCCAGTAGTGGGACAAGGCGCCCACCTTCCAACAAGTAGACCAGACCCCGCTCAGAAACAACCAGATGCCCTTCCAAAGGGTAGTGCGACAAATTGTACATCCCACCAAGGGCAAATGGGTGGCCCCTCTCCCTAGAAACTAAAAGGCCCACCTAAGGAGGAGGAAGGGGAGGGCCAGGCCTCTTCTACCTTATCTCTGCCCCACCGCCCTCTGAGGCAGCTCCATCACCTCCTGGGTAACTTGTTAACCTAAGGGGCTCCCATGTGCCTTCTCCCCAGGGCGTGTCTGCTCAGCAGGGACCAGCATGGACCAGTCTGTGGCGATCCAGGAGACGCTGGCTGAGGGGGACTATTGCATCATCATATCCTTCCCAGCACTGAGCTCCCCGCCCCGGCAGCTGCCCTGGCCCTGGGAAGTGGACTGGACCATATCTATGTGCCTATCTGTTTTCCTCCCTTTCTCTGTGCCATCGGGGAAGAAGGAAGCTAGTATTTACTTCATACTCGCTCAGTATTGGACTCCGCCTGGTGCTTTAAATACTGTCATCCTCCCAGCCCACTGTGAAGTTGGGGATTCTTATCCCCATTTCACAGATGGGGAAGGCTCAGAGAGGTGAAGTGACTTGGCTAAGGTCACACAGTGCATCTGGGTGAGCAAGGGAAGAGCAGGGAAGGTGGGTTGGCCTGGGCTCGCAGAAGTTTGGCCTCTGGTTTCATTTTGGTTTCCCTTGACCCTGAGCAGCAGACAGTACAAGGTGTGCTGTGTGAGGGAGACAGCAGGCAGAGCCGCCTCCTGGGACTCGTGCGCCACCGCCTGAAACATGGTGGCCAGGAACATGCGTGAGTGAGGGGCCACGGGTTATTTATTCTTCACTGTATCCTCCAGCTGGACTTCAGCCATCCTTCTAGGGCAGAGTCTGTCTTCTAGATTAATTATAATAATAATCGTTCGTATTTTTTTGAACACTGTATTCTAAGCCCTTCATGTGTATCGGCCTGCATAATCCTCAAACTGTTGGAGAAGCTCCTCGTGCATAGACAGCTTAATGTACTGGCCCAGCTCTTGAGCTGCGTGGCCTGTCTGCCTGGGTTCAAATCCAGGTATTATTACCTCTGAGCCACATGCTCTTGAGCAAGCTGTTTTACTCCCCTGTGCCCAATAAATGTGGCTAGCAATGCCCGCATATTACACAGAAGGAGAGAGACTGACAAATACTTTTCGAAGATCTCAGAGCCAGAAAGTGAACCTCAGGATCTTGGAGCTGGGGGGGAGGGGCATTTGACATTTTCTAATCTACCACCCCCACTTTACAGATAGCAAAACTGCGGTCAGAGAGGGAAGGGGGTGGCTGAGGTTATGGCATTACTGTCACACGCTACGGATAGATCACGAATGTGTTTCACTAACAAAGCAGAGGCACCCCAAGATGGGCCAAGTTGACCTTTGATGACCTATCTTTAGAACTCCAGTCTCTGATGGGTACCGCCGACAGAGATGACACAAGGATTGTGCAGATCAGGGCACCACCAGCACGATCCTAGGGACCAAGGAGGGAATATGAGCACTTGGCCAAGGCCTCCACGATGGGGCTGAGGGGTGGTTGGTGGGCCCTGTCTTCACCTCTGCTTCCTGCCCTTAGTCTCTTCCTGTACATGCACCGGAGGATGGCCATTACCGCGGACGATGTCTCTTTGGACCAGATGGTGCCAGTCTCGCGGGATTTTATGCTGGAAGAAGGTGCCACAGGGAGTGGGTGGTGTCCCTCTCCTCTGGGGCCCCCGGGTCCTTTCTGTCCTAGTAGGGGCTAGAGTGCTCAATTGCTAAGGGCCTTTTCATTTCCCTCCCCACAGTGCCCCTGGATGGTGAACTCTACATTCTTGGTGAGTGGTCTTTTCAGCATGAATGGCAGTTAGGGCAGAAGATACCAGATCCACAGAGAGAATGGTGTCCAGTAAGAACACTCTCTGATGTCCCTACCATGGCAAGCAAAACGCTGTAGGATCGGGCCCGCCCATCACCCTCCTCCTTGCTTGCTGTGCTTGGAATCTTCTGGATTGGTTCCATCACCTCCAACATGACATGTTCCCACCACAGAGCCCCTGCACATGTCTCTCCCTCTTCCCGAAAGCCCCCACACCTCTTTTCACTTAGCCAACTCATCCTTCGGGGCTTCAGTTCACACTTTACTTTTTCCAGGAAGCTTTAGTTGAACCTCCTTAAATTATGCCTTGATGATACACATTCCTTTTTTCTCATCCCTGACAGCTCTCTGGCACAGTGATTTTTTTAAGGTTTTTAATGTTTTAAATTTTTTATATCTATTTTTGAGAGAGAGAGCGAGAACATATGCACAAGAGGGGGAAGGACAAAGAGAAAGAGGAAGACATAGAATCCAAAGCAAGTTCTGAGCTGTCAGTAGAGAACCTGACACAGGGGTTCGAACTCATGAGCCATGAGATCATGACCTGAGCCAAAATTGGGCATTTAACTGACTGAGCCACCCAGGCACCCCTAAAGTAATCTTTTTTAAAGATTACTTATTTATTTATTTTTAATATTTTTATTTATTTTTGAGAGAGAGAGAGAGACAGCATGGGCAGGGGAGGGTCAGAGAGAGAGGGAGACACAGAATCCCAAGCAGGCTCCAGACTCTGAGCTGTCAGCACAGAGCCCAATGTGGGGCTTGAACCCACAAACTGTGAGATCATGACCTGAGCCGGAGTCGGATACTTAACTGACTGAGTCACCCAGGCACCACAAAGAATATTTATTTATTTATTTATTTATTTATTTATTAAAATTTTTTTGTTTTACATTTATTTATTTTTGAGAGACAGAGAGACAGAGCATGAACAGGGGAGGGGCAGAGAGAGAAAGAGACACAGAATCCGAAGTAGGCTCCAGGCTCTGAGCTAGCTGTCAGCACAGAGCCTGACACGGGGCTTGAACCCACGGAACTGTGAGATCATAACCTGAGCCGAAGTCAGACACTCAACTGACTGAGCCACCCAGGCACCCCAAAGATTATTTATTTTGAGAGACACAGAGAGAGAGAGAGAGAGAGAGAGAGAGCACATGAGTAGGGGAGGGACAGGGAGAGAGGGAATCCCAAGCAGCCTCTGCACTTAAGTGTAGAGCCCAACGTAGGTCTCGAACTCATGAACTGTGAGGTCATGACCTGAGCAGAAACCAAGAGCTGGATGCTCAACTGACAGAGCCACCCAGGTGCCCCTGTCACCCTCAGTGATTTAATTATTTGTCATGACCTATTTAATGCTTGCCTTCTTTGCTAGACTATAGTAGCAGTAGTAATAACAGAAATGAATATTCACTCAATGATTATCTTGTGCCAGGCACTATGCTAAGAGCTTTACAAACATATGATGTTTCCCCACAACCACTCCACGAAGTTATCAGTTTTCCCATCCCCATTTTATGGACAAGGTAACTGAGGCCCAGAGAAATTAACTAACTTAGTAAGTGGTGGAACCAGGATTCAAACTCAAAATCCAGACTCTAGAGCCCACAGTCTTTTTTTTTGTTGTTGTTCATTTATTTTTGAGACAGGGAGAGACAGAGCACAAATAGGGGAGGGGCAGAGAGACAGGGAGACACAGATTCGGAAGCAGGCTCCAGGCTCTGAGCTGTCAGCACAGAGCCTGACGTAAGAGTCAAACTCACGAACCGTGAGATCATGACTTGAGCCAAAGTTGGACACTTAACCGACTGAGCCACCCACGCGCCCCTCAGGCCCACACTCTTGATCACTCTGCTAGACTGCTCCTGCTCGTTCATTAGTTGAGCACAATTGTGGGTGCTCACCCTGAGCCTGCAGGGTGCAGGGGTGATGAGACCGGCAGGACACCATCCACAGCCCAGCTCTCTGCAGCCAGGCCGTGTCCTTTCACCATGCTATCCCAGTACCTAGCACAGGCCTGACATAGTTAGGTAGACCCAGACAGCCCCTCTTGTCTGCTTCTATGTGCATTTCCTTCTGCTCGGGGAGGGGTAGACAACAGGTCAGAGAACCTGCCCTCTTCCAGCCCCATTGAGCACTCTTGTGGCCAGGCTTACTGACTGTCAGTGCCCAGATCTGCCCCCCTGTGGAATGGGAATTTGGAGCTTCAGGTGTAGAGATTTCTTTACCCCCAGGTATCAGCCGTTAGTGACCGGCTTAAGGGCTAACAGGGCTTGGGGATCTTGGGCTGCTGGTTCTCCATTCTGGGGTTGCCCGCCTTAGTACTCAGTTCCTGGAGGCCAAGGGCTCAATTCCCACCTCCTCTGTGCAGGCTCAGACGTGACCGTCCAGCTGGACACCGCGGAGCTCAGCCTCATATTCCAGCTCCCCTTTGGTTCACACACCAGGACGTTCCTCCAAGAGGTTGCCAATGCCTGTCCAGGTAGGTAAGACACCAGGCTCTCTGGGGTGGGGTGTGCTGTGTGGCTGGGCACTGACCTACCCACTGGCAGTTGATTTTCCATCCTTTGGACTCACACTCTAGTTTCTGTGCCCTCTAATGCTGCTGGCAGGAGGCCACAGTGCCCTCAGGCCATGGGCCAACTGTGTGTTTGCATTTCTGGTTTTCCGTTTCTAAACTTGAGCAGAACCTCCTTTTGTCCTCCTGCCTCTAGGCACGGTGGGCTGATTCTGTTGCAGAATCTTTTACAAGTTAGCAGGGTCAGCAGTTCCTAGAGGCTTATCTTCCCTCTCTTCCTCTGATAACACAGCTGGGACAAAGAGAAGGCTGGCATATGGGCTCATCTGCTCTTGAACCTTGCTCTGTCTCCCACTGCAGCTGAGGAAACGGTCTAGTTTTGGCTTCGCAACGAGAGGTTGGTGGCCTCTGGGGCGGGACTTGTTTAGATCAGGGTTTCAGCCAGGCAGGTAAAGAATTTGTATAGAGCAGAGGATTAGCCACAGAACATGCAAATCTCAGCCAGCAGGTACTGGGCTTATGTGTTTACCCAACACCATTACTTGTTTCCTTTCCAGCTAACATCTGTCTCTGCAGGAATGGCGGCAGGGGGGGTGGGGGGGCGGGGGCACTTCCCTTCCATCGTGGTCTCACCACGGAGACTAAATGTCTGGGGGGCTCTTAGTTTGCCTGGTGTGCCAGAAAGGGGACTGACTGGCTTTGGATGCACCTTGGAGTTGTGGGAAAAGGAAGTAGAAACAAGATTACAGACCCTTGAATGCCTGGTTAAGGGGTTTGAGGTTTATTCTTCAAGCAGGGGGAAATTTGTCTCCAAAGCTTCAACTAATAAGGGTAACTCAATTTATGATAATTATTAGTAGATGTTGGAGGGGTAATGATAGTAAAACAGCAAAGAACATGGGCTTTTAAGCTGCACAGTCCCTTGCATTTGAAACCTATCTTTGCTGACCCCTAACTGTGTGTCTTGGGGCAAACCACGTCACCTCTCTGAACCTTGGTTTTGTAGACTTGTAAAACATACATGTGAACGTGCCCAGGACATACTAGGAGCTCAAAAACTGTTTCTTCCTTCTGCACAAGAGGGCCCATAACTTAGCTAACATTCATTGTTGACTCAGTGTGTGTTAGACACTGTTCTAAGACCTTTCCACACATTATCTTATTTTCTTTACGGCACATTACAAGGTTGATATTAGTAATGTCTGCATTTTACAGACGAGGAAACTGAGGCTCAGGGAGGTGAAGTGTCTTGCCTGAGTACACAGCTGGTAGTCTCCTTCAGAAGCTGAGCTTGTGTGTGTGTGTGTGTGTGTGTGTGTGTGTGTGTGTGTGTTTAATATTAGGAAGCATTTTAAAGTTTATTTATTTATTTTTAGAGGGGGGAAGGGCAGAGAGAGAGAAAGGAGAGAGAGAATCCCAAGCAGGCTCCACACTCTCAGGGAGAAGCCTGCTGTGGTACTTGAACCCACGAACTGTTGAGATCTCAACCTGAACCAAAATCAAGAGTGGATGATCAACTGACTGAACCACCCAGGCACCCTTTGCTCTTGCGTTTTGATGCAGGATCTTTTATAAAAGATTTTCCTATCCCATAGAAACAGCTCAGCAAAGAAAGGCTTCATGGAGGAGGTGATATGTAAGCCAAGACCTGAAAGATGAACGAGGTTTTTCCCAGGTGGGCAACAAAGGGGAGGGAGAGGGCTGTCAGAGGGAAGAGCAGGTTGGTAAGTGGGATTAACTTGGAGGTAGGAGGGAGTGCAGAGGCAGCTCAAGAAGGGTTTTTAAACAACCAACAGAGAGAGACCTTGGACTTAGCCCCACAGCTTGTGGGGGAGCTGTAAAAGTTTTAAACCGAGGAATGACAAAGTGGGATTTATATGAAGGAAAAGTTCCTCTGGCAACTGGTGCCAAAGGGGAGAGCCCAGAGCAGGGAGCTCAACCTGAGTGCATTGCAGGGGTGGCCTTATGAAAACTGAGGCTTGGGCTACGGCCTGGTAATGGGCATGGGGAGGAGAGGGTGCACCTGAGATCAGACTGAAGGGAACGTAGGTACCACATGGGCAGTTGAGTTTGGGTTGCATTCACAACTTTACCTGGTGGTTAGAACAGTGCCTGGCACTTAGGAGACACTTCATGGATATGTGTTGAATGGAAGAACATAGCTCGGTGCCTGTGAGTCTGGAGAGAGAGGAGTCAAGAATGACTTTGCTCTTTTAGGCTTACTTATCTATCAGTCCCTTACCTGCTCTGCCTTCTCGGACCCACACCTGGGATAACCAGCAGAGATGCTGCACTAAATCCAGTTTGCTAAGTAGTCATCATGATGTGGACTTCCTCAGGGAGGGGCCTGGGTAAGAGGGGACTCTCACTGGTGAAGGCTCTTGGGTGTCTAGCAGCCCAGACTTTGCCTTTTAGAGATAAAGGGACTGGAGTCCAGGATGAGCATGAGGTGAAAAGTGAAAGGAACTAGGTTTTCTCCACCCAGTTCCTGGTGGGTAATGTGTAGCACAAAAGGCTTTGTAGAAGTGCCTTGGTCAAGAGGCCACAATTAGAGAAAAGAATTAGAGAACCCTATCTGAATACCTATTATGTGTCAGACATTTTTCTAGACATTTGGACAATGCACACCAACCATGTTGTCCTGTTCTGTCCCTTGAGCAATACTGCAAAGTAGGTATCCTGTTTATAGATGAGTAAACTAACAGAGAGAAAGTAAGTAACTTACCCAAGGTCATTCATCAATTGAATTGATAGAATGGAGTTTGGAACCCCAGGCTCTAACTCATGCCCATATAGTCCAGATATTTCAGTTCTGATCCCAGCTCTGCCACTTCCTAGTTGTGAATGTGAGCAATGTATTTTACTTCTTTGGGCCATGGCTTTATCATATGTACAATGGAAATATGAACCCGCCTTACCCACGATTCCAAGAGGTTTGTGAGGATCAGATGAAGCCCAGTATTAGTTCACAATATCTAAATACTGAAAAGAACTTAAAAGCTGTTTCTGGGGGTGCCACACTGGGGCCTGGACCCCAAGTTTCTTTATTTATGATGTCCTTGCAAATCCAATTCAATTCGGTTGGTTTCATGCAGTTTTACAAGAAGAGCCGGCAAGATAGGGTAGGAGACCAAATGCGTTTGGGGCTTAGACAGAAGTGGGTTTGAGTGAGAGGGAGAAGCACTCAAGAATTTCTAGGAAGAGGTGGCAATCTGGTTAAAGGGGAACCAGAGGTCTGGTCTTGAGAGGACTTGTCTTGAAGGCATAGCAAACGCACTGCTTTTACTGGAGTGTGTTTTTATTATGAGTAGCTTACAAGTTGCTGACAGAGATTATGGACAATTAAAGCACCCAACCCACTCCCTAGGACTGACGGCTATTTGAGTTCCCGCTGTGCCTCTCACTCTGCGACCTTAGACTTAAGGTCTCTGAGCTCAGCTGCCACGGGAATAACAGTTCCTCACTTCCTACAGTTAGTTGTGAGGATTAAAGAGTAATATACATGTGAAGCACGGACCGTGGCACATAGTTACCACAGAGGAGTGGCGCGGGTCTAGTTAGGAAGGGCCGGGTTGTTGCTTTTTTTCCTCCACATTTATTATTGCATTTGAATCTCAGACGTACCCAGTGCGCTGGGAAACAGGCTTGAAGACTCTCCGGAAAGGCTGAGCGATTTGCTCACCCGCATACAGTCATGCAGAGGTGGAACTGGCTCTTCAAGCCCGTGGCTTAGCATTCCCTCCTTGTCCCTGCCACAGGTTTCGATCCCAGGACCCCGGATCCTGAATTCCTGTGGCTGTCTGTATACAGGTGCACCCAGCTGGAGCCCGATCCTCCCGCGCCGCTGGGTGGGAACTCGGCCCAGGACTTGGGACCCCGGTGCGCCGGAATTGGCGGAGGCAGGTATCCGTCTCGAAAGAGGCAGTGAGGATTGGAGGAAGTGCGGCCGCGAGGGGCGGGCTCATTACTGTTCAGGGGTGGGGCTATAGAGAATACCAGCCTTTGATTGGCGGAGGTGGCACCCGGGGGCGGGCCCTTCTGGGGGCGGAGCGGGCAGCGCGGTAGGGGCGGTGCGGCGGCGTGATGAAGAACTTGAAGACACTGGCAGGGAAATGTCCGCCGCCTCCGGCTCTCGGGAGTGCGATTCTGCAGGTCTTTGGCGGGCTGTGGGAACCTGGGTTGGGGGTCTGGCCGGGGGCGGCGGCGGGCCAGGCCCGCGGTTGGGCAGGGTCTGCGGTTTGGCCGGTGGACGCACGGGGCAAAGACCAAGGTCCTGGCCCTTCGGAGGCGGGATCGCAGGGGCTGAAGTTCCGAGGGGATGTTATTCTCAGCCGACGTGGTGAGAACGGGAGGATGGCTGTGTGGTACTCCGGAATCTGGAAGCTGAGGTTGTAGTAGAGCGCCGATCCCGACTCGCTGTGTGCCGTGGAGCCAGTCGCTGCCTCTCTCTGAGCCTGTTTCTCCATCCTGACCTTCCGAGGTTGGCTTATGTTGGGGGTGCGCTCGTCATGACCGAGCCTTCCTTTGGGCGAGAAATGGTGTGTGTACTGTACTGCCCGGCTCCCTTGTCAGTCTTTGGCCCGTGTGATAGATGGGGCTGTGCCCAGAGCTGGAGTCCAAGAGAGCCCTGTCCACCGTGGGCCTGGAGGCCAGGATGAGGTTACAGGTGAAAGGGACTAGATTTTTTTCCACCCAGCCCTTCATGGGTCATGTTGTGCAGCACAAAAGGCCAATTGTTGAGCAGGAGGTTGTGTTTTGGAAAGCGAGAGGCCCAGGGCTGAGGTTTGCGTCAGTCCAGTGCTTTGGGAGGACCTGCAGACCTGTATTTTCTGTACAGCTCCTTGATTTTCTGCAAGGGCTCTCTGGTATGTTTTCCCCCTGGGTGTGCCCGTGGGGTTCCAGTTACCTGTGAGCTTTGGCATGACCACTGGTACCCATTCGTGCCTCTTTTCGCAACTCTTTGCGAGAGAGGAAGAGTCTGTCGAGTAGCTGTGTTAAGTGTGGGCCAGCACTCCACTTGCTCTTATAAGGCTTGGAAACTCTGAGGGGCTGGGGCGTCGAGGGTGGGGTGCAGAGAGCAGGTTGCACAAAGTTTGTAAAGTGAGAGGAAATTGGGTGAGCAAGAGACTTCCTCAGTGTTTGTGCTTTTCCCTCATCGCAGCTGCCGCAAGAGGCGTTTGAAGCGCTTGATGGTGCCGATAGCTTGCCTCTTTCTTGGGCTTATCTCCGCTCACTGGAAGGACTTGATCTTGAGGCAGCTGTTGCTTCAGTTCCCATGACATCCTGGGCTGTGGTGCCGGGAAGGTGAGGGCTCACCGTTAAGAACAGGCCCGGGGCAACAGAAAGGGGCGGGTGGTGTGCTGGCCAGGGCCAGGTTGCTGGAGTGATTGAGTCCCTAAATGGCGACAGAGGTCTTCTGGGAGAGGTCAGGGCAGCTCTGCAGCCAGTTATCAGCCTCTGGGTGATAAATGCGCCAGGACCTCAGACTCTTTCATTTGCTTTCAAAAAAAAAAAACAAAACCTAGTCACATGCTGGTGAGGAATTCTGGTTAACGTTTTGGTTTTATTTTTAGTTTAAAATGATGTGGCCCCATCATAATACCTCCAGTAAGTGGGCTTACGCTAGATTGCTGAGTTTAATGTAAAGTTAATTTTAATTAAATCGATTTAATTTATTTAATGGAATCAGTTTAAATTAATTTAAATTGCCAAATGACCTCCTGTTAAGACTGGTAAGAGATGGCACCGGGCCCCCAGTTCTGCCTCTCCTCTCTGTTTCCAGAGTTGCTCCGGCCTCTGGAGAGTCACATCTTCTACAACAGGTAGAAGAAACTTTTGGGCCTCCTCTGACTTCGTTTTCAGAATAGTCTAGGACCCAAGGGAAACAGGTAGTGGATTTGGTTCTTTCTATACACATGTGGTCCAAATACCCACTTCCTGATAGCCTGAGGAAGCAACCTGAAGAAAAAGGCTGCTTCACAATGCTGTTTGTGATGTACTTTAGGAGAAACAGGGCTCCCTCAGGGAGCTGACAGTCCAGACATTGAGGTAAGAGAGTGTTAGCCCGGCAGGCAGTGGTCCTTAGAGGGTGAGCCAAGGGGATAAGAGCACCTCAAAGGCCTGGGTATTTTGGTGGCAAGGTGAATCTTGTCTTCACATCTCGCCTTTGCCTTGGTAGAGAAAGGAAAGATCTCTTTTTGATGCTTCTCTCCCAACTGTCCATTCTTTGATTTGTCTCTGCTGAATCCAGGGGTGTCAGGCCAAGTTTGATAGCGACTGGTGTCCCTGTCCGCAGGGTCAGAGCGGTGTCTTTGAACTAAGATGTGATGTGGAAAAGAGATGACCCCTGGTTGCAGGGCAGCCTGTTCATCCAGGACGTTGCACTGGTCTCAGACAAGCAGCTGTCAAGGGTGAGGGCTTTGCTGCCTCTTCACTTACCTGTTCTACTCTAAGTACCTTTTTCTGTCTTTCAAAAGAAATAAGGACAAAATGCTTCCTTATTTCAGTCCAGCAAGTGAAGGTGCTCTTATCCTGAAACCCCGTGGGGATCCTGCGTAGGTAGGCCTCCGCAGTCCTCCATGTCATTGTATAAAACGTCCTCCTGCACTTTTTCCTATAGGCACAGGCAAAGACCTGGAGCTGCGTTCTGGAAGATTCTGAGGCGTGCGCTAGAGAGGGAAAGAACTACTCAGAAGTCCCATTGGGGCTCTCCGGGGCTAATTTAACAAAGCGGTGATAACATTCAAATGTTGGTCTTTTGAAGTGGTTTTCTTATTCCATGGCTGATTCAAAGTGAGGCAGCTTTGTAGTAACTCAAATTTAGAGTGAGATGCGCCATGAATACTTTTGCCCCTGGAGCCCAGGAAACGGCATTAGAGTCTGTCTGGCCTGAGAAAGGAAATGAATGCTATTTATATCTCAGGACAGCATAAAGGGTAACCTAGATTACCAGGGTGGAAGCCAGAGAGAATGTGGGAAAAAGAGCCCCTGGGTTGGTCCACCTCTCTCTCTCTCGCTCGCTCTCTCTCTCTCTTTCAAGAAGAAAAATCTGTGTGACCAACCTGTCCTTTTAGCAGCGAAGAGGAATTCTCCTAGGTGTTTGTCCTGCAGGTAGGAACAGTGCCCATTCTATCTTTGTGGGAAGCTCTGCAGGCCCCTAAGCAAATGAGTTTGGATCACTTTGTTTAAACAAAAGAGAACTGTGCTCCTTTTTCTTCCTCCTTTTGTTGTTCCCTTCTCCTTTTCCCCCGGTTTGTCCCATTTAACCTCCTGTTTGTTTCTAGAACAGGAGAACCCCCTGAAGACTTTTCTTTCCCTCAGAAAACAGTTTTGTGTTGGAATTCTACAGGGCGAGTCTAGAGCGAACAAAGTGACCCACGAACATTCATTTAGAAGTGGGGCTTTCCTCAGAAAAATCCTCAGGGACAGAAGGTTCAGGAAAGGGAGGCATCAATATTTATTAGCGGGAAGACAGGGTTGGAACATAGAAGCCAGCTGACTTGCGTGTTTTCTTTGCTGCTTAAAATGTACTGTAACAAATTTGTAGGCTTTTCCACCCCTGGTGCATATGCAAATTGAAACTAGCAAAAATGTGTGGTGAGGATTTGAATAAAGTGTGTGTCTCAGTGGCTTGGATATTTTCATTTTTATGTTCCTTATTGCACCTCGGTACCATATTAGACATGTCCCTTGACTTTCCTCTCTTCCATCTATGCAAGGAGAGTGAATGTTTGTCTTTGAGAAGGTCACCTCTAAATTATTGAGAGATGCTTTTGTTTGGGAATCGCATGTAGGAATTGTAAATGCCTGCTTCCCAGAGCTTAGAGACTGGCTGGCCACTTCAGGGCCTATCTATGCAGGTTTCTTCCAGGTAACTACTCATTATCTTCTTACTGCCCTCCCTCCCTCCAGTCTCTTTTCCATGAATGCAGTCCCTTCAAACCTCGGTCATTCTTGACTCTTCCCTCTCCTCTTCTGATAACCACATTATTTTTTAATCCCCATCGTTCATGTAAGTATCCTCTTACTTGAATGAACCCAGTGGTCTCCTTACAAATCTTCCTAACCTCAAGGCTGCTTCTCCCTCGGGATCTCCTTAGACTCCAACCTTTATCATGCCCTACTATTTTGTATGTGAACTTGAATGTTGTGCCATTCTCTGTTGCCCACAGGATAAAGCTCAGATCCTTTTGCAGGACAGTTCAAGTCCTGCACAGTCTGGCTTCAGCCCCCTCTTATCTCCTCTTATCTGCCCCAACTCACCTTCATTTCCTCTTACTTCGACTGTTGGTAATTTCTGGATAAAGCCCTATGCATTTTCGTCTCTTTGTCAACTGCTCATTCAGCGACATTTTTACAAGCTTAAACTTGATGATGTTGGCATTTTGCATCTTCTCTCCTCCCCACATGCCAGCCCGAATGCCTTGCGCATCACCAGGTGCTCAAACAATGTCTGTGGTCTTTGAGCTGTAGAGACCCGTGCAGTTCATCGGCTCAAGGGCTTAGTCACTTGAACAACTCCTGCCCCCTTCCTCTTCCAGTATGCTCTGAACTTCTCTCCCCTCCCTTCCTGGTTTGCTCTTACCCACTTCTCTTTTCAGCTTTATCACCAGACCACAGAAGGTCCAGTGAAGGGAGAGCCTGGAGGGAAAGAGTCAAGTCATCTGTCCAATAACCTGTCACCACTAGTTTGTTGCTGTGATGTGGTCGCACTGGAGTCGTCCTCCTTGAAAGCTAAACCGGGGGCGCCTGGGTGGCTCAGTTGGTTAAGCCTCCGACTTCGGCTCAGGTCAGATCTCACGTTCGTGGGTTCAAGCCCTGCGTCAGGCTCTGTGCTGACAGCTAGCTCGGAGCCTGGAGCCTGCTTCCGGTTCTGTGTCTCCTTCTCTCTCTGTCCCACCTCCTCTCGTGATCTGTCTCTCTCTGTATTAAGAATAAATAAAAACATTAAAAAATTATAAAAAAAAAAAAAGAAAGCTAAACCGGTCATATTTAGTCCTTGCCAACCTAAGTTGGATTTGCACAGGGTGCAGATTAGAGTTTGAGTCCACGGCTTATGGGTCGGCAGGACACAGGATGTGTTTTTAGAGATGTCTAAAGAAACAAAAGAGAGAAAACTAAGAAGCATGGTTATTCGACTCTTAAGAAAGTAACAGAACTATATGGGGGGCTGTCCAGGCTGACAATTGTTTGTATGCCTGTGCCCTGTGTTATGGGTTTCTTTCCAGAGTTTCCTACATTGTGCCCTATACTTAGCTCCCCCGCTCCCTTTATAAAAAAGTAGACTCCACGCCCAGTGTGGGGCTTGAACTCACGGCCCTGAGATCAAGAGTTGCGTGTTCTATCGACTGAGCCAGCCAAGCACTCATGGTTCCCCTTCATAGAGTAAAATCCAAACACTACATGGCATTCAAAATCTTACACTTTGGTCTTGTATTACTAGTATATATCTTACTAAAAAAAAAATCTTTTTTTAATGTTAATTAATTAATTTTTAATGTTTGTTTTTGAGAGAGAATGAGAGAGAGAGACAGAGTGCAAGAGGGGAGGGACAGAGAAAGAGGGAAGCACAGAATCTGAAGCAGGCTCCAGGCTCCGAGCTGTCAACATTGAGCCTGACACAGGGCTCAAACCCACAAACTGTAAGATCATGACCTAAGCCGAAGCTGGACACTTAACTGGGCCATTTAGGCGCTCCTAACAAATCTTTTAAAATAAAAATTTGTTTATAAAAATGTATTGCTATCAAACTATTATTATTATTATCGGTTACAGTTACCAGTTATTAAGCACTTACTGTGGGTCTTTGGGGCTCAGAGTATGCCACAGAAGTTCTGTAAGAGGATATCCATTTCTCAGATGGAGAGATCGAGGCTCAGAGAGGGTAGGTAACATGCCAGTGACCACTCGCTGGTCAGCGACAGAGTTGAGAATAGAACTCAAGTTGTGTGTTTGAATCTGATGCGTGAGCCCTAATCCCTGTACTCCACTTCCATGTCCTCTAATGCTTCTCAAACAAAACTTTTTCTTTCTACTTGTTTATACTACTGATTATTACTGTTTTCTGAGGATACCATAATGCCTTGTCTTTGTACTGGTATTATTTCTTCTCCCAGAAATACTTTCTGAGCCTCACGTTTTTCTGATAGTTGATACCATTTATTGACTAAGAACACAGACTCTTGGGGCGCCTGGGTGGCTCAGTGTTGGTTGAACGTCTGGCTTCGGCTCAGGTCATGATCTCCCAGTTTGTGGGTTTGAGCCCCACGTCAGGCTCTGTGCTGTCAGCTAGCTCAGAGCCTGGAGCCTATCTTCAGATTCTGTGTCTCCCTCTTTCTCTGACCCTCCCCTGCTCATGCTGTCTCTCTCTCTCAAAAATAAAAAAAAATTGGAAAAAAAAAAAAAGAAGAACACAGACTCTTGACCCAGATTCCTTGGGTTTGAATCCTGGCTGCGTGTCCTGGGGCAAATTAGTTAACTTCTTTTCTGTAAAGTGCAGATAATGATAGTACTTACCTGACGAACAGTTTTGAAGATTAAACATATATAAAGTGTTTAAAACCATGTCTGGTGTGTAGTAAGCCTGAAGACTTTGCTATTCATATTATTCATGATAATAGTGCTATCATTGTCATTAATGCAGCCTGATTTGGATTCTTCACAGGATTATCTTCCTGTGAATTGAATGTATCTCTCGCTGGTAAGTGTCACCCTGCCTCAGACTGAGAGAGCCCTTGGGGTGGCCCCCTCTGTGTCACTGATAAACACTGAGCCACCTCACTTGCTCCTGCCAATTTGAAACATCAGGTATTTTGCTCGCATGGTTTTGCAGGTTCTTCTGGTGTGCTGGATTTGGAATGCAAACACCAGTGACTGAGAAGACAGGAAGGGACATCTCCTAGACCTGTCTAGTAGATACCCATCAAGGTTAGGACATGATCTCCACTCAGCAGTGACAGCCACACACCCACACACCCTGTGGACACCATGGTGGTCCCTTTGCTTTGTTATCCAAACAGACTGAACCCTTCCGTTCATTGGCTACTTACTTCTATGAGGTGATAGTTTCGTTGAAGATCTGGTGCTCGTGCTTGCAAAGGGGGAGACCGTGGAGTCAAGCAGATCTGGGTTTTCACGTCTAATGCGATTAGAAAGTACTTGATAAGTAGCAGTCTTCATTATCAGAGCAGTGGGGGATTAAGAGTGGCAGAACTGGAGGAAAAAGGGGTAGAGGGAAAAGAACTAACAGTTCCTGCCCATCTGCTGTATATCAGGCATTGTGCTAGGTACTTGACCCATGTAGATTTCGTTTGGTTATTCTTTTGGCTTCTAAGTTTGGTGGCATTCTCCACATGTTACAAATGCAGACACAAATGCAGTAATTTGCTTGAGGTTTCGTATGAGGTCATGGACAGAGCCAGTAAAAGAGCCAGGTCTGTTTTATTCCAAAGCCCAACGCTTATTTCCAAAAACACTAATTTCTCTTAAAAAGGCCACACCAGGACAAGAAGGCCTTTAGAAGTCGGAGAGATGACTACCGAGGATAGCGTGGTGATGGTAGTGGGGCTTTGCAAAGAAGGGGAAAGAGGGCGTAGGAGTGAAGGCTGGGCTTTGCAAGAGAGGTGGCCGGCAAGTAGGAGGGGCTTCCCCTGGAGGCAGGGGTGAGGGTGGCATGCAGGGCAACCCTGTCCATTTAGATCTGGCAGTTTTCAGGTGAGTGAGGAGAGCCAATTTGCAAAGGGCCTCATCTGCCAGTTCAACCAGTTTGTATCTTAACCTTCTGGCAGCAGTGCACTGCTGAAAGCTTTAGAGCAGGGAGACCTAAAATCAGAGTTCAGTCTGGCCTCATCCAGAGACCAAGTTGGGTAGTGAGAAGTGGGAAGATCCTGTAGCAGGAGACTCTTGTGGTGACAAGAGAGACTCTTGCAGTGAGGAGCAAGGAGAGGATGGCCTGAGGAAAGGCATCCTTGGGAACAAAGACATTGGTGGCTGACCAGCTCTTGGACCCTGGGGTGAGAGGGATGGGTGGGTGGCAGGCTTGCAGACTGGGCTGGTAGGGACAGGGCTGGTGCAGGTGACAAAGGGGGAGCTCAGAGAGAGGGCCCCAAGTCAAACTGCAGCTTTACCTGGGCCCCAACCATGTACATTCTTGTGGGAATGTAGACAGTAGGCAGTGGCAGGACTAAGCTCAGGCAGAGCTGGACAGCTCCATTTGGAGTGAACCGTGGTGGCCAATGCCTCTTATATAGAAGGGAAGAAGCAGGACACTGTCTACTGTGGTAGCCACCTATGGCTATTTACATTTAATTTAGGTAAATAAAATACAAAATCCAGTTTCCTGTTCACTCTAGAAACATTCCAAGTGTCTCAGTGTGGCCAGTGGCAGTGAAGCTATAAAACCTTTCGGTCATCACAGAAAGTTCTCATGGACAGCACTGGTCTAGATCTGAGCGTACCTGCAAATAACTAGGGGCCCTGCAGGGGGGAATGGAGCAATAGGAAGAGACAGAAGGAGCCACTGAATCAAGAAATAATGTCCCTGGTTGGGGAACAAAGAAAATAAAAAATGCTGCTGCTCTCATACAATTCGCTAGAGAAGTAGGGTACTTGGATTTGGGTTTGACTTTTTTTTTCTTTTCTTGTGTGATACCATGTTTTAGAAAAAGCCCCAATCCTAAGGCAGTGATAAGCCTGGCTACAAGATGTTGGCATCGAGACCTTGCCTCTTATCTTTGTTTTGTAGATCTGGGCCTTCAACAGGTCTGGTTTGGCTTCTAGAGCGCCTTTTGGCCTTGCAGTGAGGGAGAGCCTCCAGTTAGCCATAGGAAAAGAAGACAGCAGTCGTATATGACAAATATGCTGTTCTCTCTGGTCAGTGGAAGAGGCCAAAGGAGCTAGAGAAATTAGGTAACTTGCCCAAGGTCATACAGCTAGTGAGTAGCAGAGTCGAAATTGGAACCTGGGTCGTTGCTTTCAAAATCTGTGATAAATGTATATAAAATAAAATCCACATCATAGCTGATTTTGAAAGTGCTTATAAGCAAAAAGCGAAAGAAGTCCTACCGCTGAGAAATGATTTCTGTTGACATTTTGGTTTCTACCCTTCCAGGCTTTCCAATGTGTGTATGTATGTGTCTATAAGATTTATTGGTATATTTATAAACTTGTGTTACAGAGGGACTTAGACACACACTCTGGTCCTTTCTCATGTGTGTAGATATGCTAGGCCATGCTCTTCACTGCCATCTTCAATCCGTTATCAACAGTTCTGAAGTCCTAAGAGCTCCGAAGACTAAAATAAATTTTTTTGTAAGTTTGGCCCAAGCCCACTTTGGCAGCAAGACTTGCTTGAACTGACATGAGACTATTTATAGGCTTTATTTATCCCACCACACTTTATTACTCCTAAGTTGCTCTGTGGAAATGTTAAAGTGTTTGATCCCTCAGTGTTGCCTAAGGCCCCGCTGGGGGTGTTGTGTTACATACAGCGTAGGTCACGTGTTAGCTTTCTAAAAACCCCCCAAATTCCGAATTCCAAAGTACAGTCAGGGTCAAGTGTACAAGTGTGCAAGATCAGAATTGTGGATCCGTATTAGGCTCTGCTGCTGCTTGGGCCAAGGAAGGAGCCTCCAGGGCAAAGTTGTCTGTTTCACCAGGCATGGGAGAAGGGTTTTGGGTCTTTAAACTATACAGTGCAATGCTCAGAATTTGCAAGAAGAACAAAACATTTCTGCAGTTTCATACATCCAGACCAAGCTGTTACCATGGTTGACCTACTTACTAGGTAGGCTCTTACAGGGAAACGGTTTCAATTGTAGGTGTGAAAGGTGGTCATCAAGTAAGCACCCAGAAATGACTGAGCTTGATCTCTGCCCTGTGGCTCTTTGTTCACTGTGCGTTTACTTACTCACTATCTGATATGTTCCCTAAATTGCGGTAAGCCCAGGGCCACAGGGGAAAAAACATCAGCTCCTACTCCCAAGAAGCTTGTGGTCTAGCTAAAGAAGTAAGACAGAAAGAGGTAAACACAGTTCTATTATGATAAATGCCTTTTTAAAATTTTTTATTTATTATTGAGAGACAGAGACAGAGCATGAGCAGGGGAGGGGCAGAGAGAGGGGGAAGACACAGAATCTGAAACAGGCTCCAGGCTCTGAGCTGTCAGCATAGAGCCTGACGCGGGGCTCAGACTCATAAAGTGCGAGATCATGACCTGAGCCGAAGTCAGACACTTAACCAACTGAGCCATCCAGGTGCCCCAGATAAATGCCTTGATCGAGGCAAGCACTAGCTGTGTGAAAATACATGGAGAGGACCAATAGAAGACCTTTTGAAGGGAGTGAGTGCTGAGCAGAGTCTGAAAGAAGGAAGTCTACCACATGAAGGTGGGATTGAGGAGTGGTTAGGATCAGGGATGGGGTGAGGAGGCAGCATCTGAAGAGAAATTGTGGGGCACCTGGGTGGCTCAGTCGGTTAAGCGTCCGGCTTCGGCTCAGGTCATGATCTTGTGGTTCGTGGGTTCGAGCCCCACATCAGGTTCTCTGCTGACAGCTCAGAGCCTGGAGCCTGCTTCAGATTCCATGTCTCCCTTTCTCTCTGCCCGTCCCCTGCTTGCGCTGTCTTGCTCTCTTCAAAAATGAATAAACAATAATAATAATAAAAATAATAGTAAAGAGAGAAGTCATTTTGGTGTGACTGTATGGGGGCCATGGGAGATGGGGCTGGAAAGGGGGTCTGAGCTAATTACAAAGGTCCTTGTGTGTAATACTCATAGGCTTGGGGTTTATTCCATAGGTGATAGAAATTACCATGGGAGGAGCGTGTCAGTGGCTCGGTTGAGCATGAGACTCTTGATTTTAGCTCAGATCATGATCTCACAGTTTGTGCTTGCAGTCGCTGCTTGGGATTCTTTCTCTCCCTCTCTCTGCTTCTCTCCTGCTCATGCATGTGCACTTTCTCTCTCAAATAAATAAACGTAAAAAAAGAAGTTATTATGGGATTTAAGGCACAGGAACAACCTCAGATTCGTATTTTCTTCTAGATGGTGGCAGAATGGACTGGAGGAGGATGATGATGGAGGCAGGGAATTCACTGAATGTGCTTTCCCGAATAGTAAGGGCCTAACCTAAGGCATGACAGTAGGGGTAGGGAAGAGGGTCACGTATAAAAATATTTAGGAGAGAGGATTTATAGCACTTAGTGAATGAACATGGGAAAAAAGGAAAAACCCAGATGTCATCTGTTAGATTGGGGGACAGAGGATTGGAGATCTGCGGTTGGAAAAAGGGCAGAGTGGGAGTAGGGAAGCAGAAGAGGAGGAAGAAACAGGAAGCTGTGGTCGAGAGGGAGCCGGGGGTCTGGGTGATGGTAAATTTGGTAAAGAGCTGCTGACAGCCAGCGCCGTGCTAGATTCAGGGGAAAAGAGATCCTGAGAAGACTGTCCTGTGGCTGGAAATCCCCCCAGGTCACGCCTTAAAGTTTCCATGCTTAGAGCCAAGAATGAAGATGTTCTAGGCCTCCCTGGACTGGCTCCTGCGGCAGACATGGTGATATAGGCCCGCAGGTGATTTTCCAGGACGCTGCCCACTTACAGACGGAATCCACCGGGACAAACCACCTGTCCCCAGGAGATGTTCTTTCAGTCTGGCCCTTACTAGGAACTAGGCCTTACAAGGCCCTTACTAGGCACCTCCTAGATCCTGAGTTCTTAGAAAGCACTGACAGGCAGGAACCGAGCTCTAACCCATAGTCCTTAATTTGCCTTTGCTCATTGTAAAACTCTATGAGATACTGAAGTCCCTGCTTTATAAATGCAGAAACTAAGACTCAAAGAGAAGAAGGAACTTGTCACACAGGAAAGTAATGGTGCAGCTAAGGCTTCAGCTTAAGTTTCCTGATACTTGGGTGCGTTTAACCCACCAAGTACCCGCTCCGCGGCAGGTGCTGGTGCAGGTCCCTGAGGAATAGCATAAAGACAAAGCCCTTGCCTTCCAGAGCTTACGGCTTAGTGGGAATAGCCTCCAATAAACTGATAAATACTTACAAGATACAATATCAAATTGGTATTAGCACTAAAAGGAAAAATTTCACAAGATTGTGGCTTCCCAATCTGTGTGCCGAGGTACCCTGCGCTCTGCAGTGAATTCACAGGGGCGCTGTGGGACTTTTAAAAGTTCGAAAGTCGGCGCAGAGATACTTGACGTCTATTCTAGTTTGAGGTAGTTCACAGTTTCAACATTAGATGGTGCTGCGTTCCATTTGATCATTGTATCAAAGGTGATGATGGGTTTTTGGTGGTTGCTGTGATCAAAAGCAAGGAGGAGCGTCTGGGTGGCTCAGTTGGTTAAGTGACCGACTCTTGATTTCAGCTCAGGTCCTGATCTCACGAATTCAAGCCCATATAAGGCTCTGGGCTGACAACATGGAGCCTGCTTGGGATTCTCTCTCTCCCTTTCTCTCTGTGCGTGTGCCCTCCCTCAAAATTAATAAACTTAAAAACAAAAATCAGGGGCGTCTGGGTGGCTCAGTCGATTGACTGTCCAACTTTAGCTCAGGTCATGATCTCATGGTTTGTGAGTAAGTTGAGCTCTGCGCTGACAGTGCGGAGCCTGCTTGGGATTCTATTGCCCCCCGCCCCCATTCTCTCTCTCTCTCCTCTCTCTCTCTCCCTCTCTTTCTCTCAAAATAGATTTAAAAAAAATGGATCATGCAAAAATCAGTGTGGCACGTTGTATGTGGTATGTCCAATCAGATTACAAAGTTTGAGAGGCTATACAGTACCCAACAGGCACATACATCTCATTAGTAGGTAATTGTGGTTATTTAAAATTAAATAGAGGGGCACCTGGATAGCTCATCAGTTAAACACCCAACTTCGGCTCAGGTCATGATCTCACAGTGTCTGGGTTTGAGCCCTGTGTCGGGCTCTGTGCTGACAGCTCAGAGCCTGGAGCCTGCTTCAGACTCTGTGTCTCCCTCTCTCTCTGCTCCTCTGTCACTTCTTCTCTGTCTCTCAAAAATTAGTAAATGTTAAAGATAAATAAAATGAAATAGAAATAGTATTTTTTTCCTTCTATTTATGTGTATTAGTTTTCAAACTGCTACTTAAGTTGCTAGGCCTTAAATACTTAGTAATTTATTTGGCCCTAACTACTTAACTAGCTCTATTAGCTATTTCTTTTCTTTTTTTTTTTTTTAATGTTTTATTTATTTCTGATACAGAAAGACAGAGGTGAGAGGGGGAGGGGCAAAGAGAGAAGGAGACACAGAATTGGAAGCAGGCTCCAGGCTCTGAGCTAGCTGTTAGCACAGAGCCTGACATGGTGCTTGAACCCACAAACGTGAGATCTGACCTGAGCCGAAGTCGGAGGCCCAACCGACTGAGCCACCCAGGCACCCCTCTATTAGCTATTTCTTGTGGCCTAGAGACTCTGAAAAAATCCCAGACAGGAAGGGTGCTGTCAACAGAGGAAGTTTAGGAAGTTCTGGAGAAAGGGAATAGAGTGATGTGGGGTGGTAGGGCTCTTGAGTGTCAGCCTCCTGAGGTCTGAGCAGAGGCCTGAATGAAATGGAGTGAATAATGTGGACATCTGAAGGAAAAGCATTCCAGGCAGAGGGACCAGCGAGAGCAAAGTCCCTGAGTTGGGAATGAGCTTGACATGTTCTAGTAATAGCAAGAAAGGAAGTGGAGCCTGATCCGACTGAGTGAGATAGAGCACGGTGGATGAGGCCGGAGAGATGTGGAGGCCAGGTTAGGCAGGGAGCTGGAGCTCAGCTGAAAGATCTAGGTTGGAGCATGGAAATTTTGGAGCAGTCAGCATGTGGGTGGGTTTTAAAACTCTTGAGACTGAGGGGGCACCTGGGTGGCTCAGTCTGTTAAGCGTCTGACTTCGGCTCATCATGATCTCATGGTTCGTGGGTTCCCACATCAGGCTCTGTGCTGTCAGTGTGGAGCCTGCTTGGGATTCTCTCCCTTCCTCCCTCTGGGCCCCTCCCCCGCCTCAAAATAAATAATAAATAAACTTTAAATAAAAAATAAGACACTGAGACTGAGATCATCTAGCTGGGAAAAAGTAGCTGGAGAAGTTGCCGGGCCAGGTCCTCACCTGGCCTCCTTCCGGGGGGGGGGGGTGGGGTGCGCGGAGAGAAAGGGGAGTCTTCAGAAACTAAAGAAATGTTTACCGGAGGAGGGCGTGGTTCCCATCAAGTGCTTCCAGAAAGGTTGAAGTGAGCTTAGCTGAAAACAGGGGAACTGACCACTGGATTTGGCAACACGAAGCTTATCAGTAACGTAACCCAGCAGTTTCAGTGGGAGTGTGGAGAGATAGGCTTCACCTCCTTGAAGGCAGTGTTCACCTACATTGTGTGGAATCCTTCAGGCAGATTTGTCATTTCTTCTCCATTTATTTGCTTATTCGGCTATCTGTAGTGCTGTGGACTGATGGCTGTGTCTTTTATACTTTGAATTCTAACCCAATGCTGTTGCTCATGGTTCCAGCTGCAACCACTGGAGGCTTTTCAGTTAGTTGGCTTCTGTGTCCATTTGACATTCTCCCCTCATTGTGGGTGTTTTTATTTTATTTTATTTTCTAAACATTTATTATTTCTTTTGAAAGAGAGGGGGAGGGAGAGAGACACAGGGTACGAAGTGGGCTCCCCACTGACACCAGAGAGCCTACATGGGGCTTGAACCCATGAGATTATGACCTGTGCCAAAGTTGGACATATAACCAATTGAGCCACCCAGGCGCCCCTATTTTGTTTGTTTGTTTTTTGAGTTCTTTCTTGTTTTCTGGCACTACAAAATGCTCCATCTTATATATTTCCTACCCCAGACGTAAGACAATCATATCTCAAGGAGCCTTGGCTCCTTTTATTGGAGAATGAATGGTATTAGAAACCAAGATCTGGGTATTAAAGAGTGGCCCTTGCTAGGTGTGCATCCTTGCTTCAAGGCCCTCTTAGCTGAAGGAGCAAAGAAATGTATGTGTGTATTCTTACATGTGTGTGTGTCTGTATTTCTACGTGTCACCATATATATCTATACTAGGTAAACATGAACTCATGCTGATAACTCCAACTCTAATCCAGTACCCCATGGATCATTCTAGCCTCTTCCCCTTGTTTATCTGGAATCTCTTTATCCCAACAATGAGACACTCAGCTCCCATAATCCACTATCCATTTTCTTTTTCTTTTTTCTTTTTACTTTTTAAAGTTCATTTATTTATCTTGAAAGACAGAGGCAGAGAGAGAGAGAAAATCCCAGGCAGGCCCTGCACCATCTGCATGGCAGGACTTAACACACGAACTGTGAGATCATGACCCGAGCCAAAATCAAGAGTTGGATGCTCAACTGACTGAACCACCCATGCACCCCTCCTCTCTCTGTTTTCTTCAGTGTTAAATTAAATTCCAGGATCCAGAAATAGTGGCTTCAGAATTGTTAACCTATATCCTCATGGGAAAATGCATTTCAGCTAGAGTTTAGTGCTTGCATACAGTTCATTTTGCCTTTACTCTTAAGGGTTCCACTTACTTAGGTCAGCACTTTTGTCTTCTGTCTTCTTCATTGAGGCTGTTCATATATTTGTTATACAGTTAGATTCTTTGTCATTTTCTGCATTTTACTCCAGGATTCCCTGACCTCCAAAATGACTTTTTAAATTTGCATACATTAAAGTTCACTCTTGTGCTGTAAGGTTCTATGGATTGGTTTTAGAGCCTATAGATGCTGGCATGTATCCATCATTACAGTTTCTTACAAAATAGTTTCACTGACCTAAAAATTCCCCTGCACTTCCCTCACTATATCCTTATGCACCCACTGAACACTTGACAACCACTGATTTACCATCTCTAAAGTTTTGTCTTAACTGTTATGTGATATAGTTGGAATCCTACATTGTGTAGCCTTTTCCGAATGGCTTCTTTCACCTAATAATATGTGTTTAAGATTCATTCCTGTATTTCTGTGATTTGGTGACTCCTTATTTTTTGTTGCTGAATAATATTTCATTATATAGGTGAACCATAGTTTGCTTATCCAGTCACCTATTGAAAGACGTCTTGGTTGCTTTCAGTTTTTGATGACAAATAAAGCTGCTGTAAACACGTGCAGGTTTTTATATGGACATAAAACTTCAAATCCATAAGAATCTAGGAGTGTGATTGCTGGGTCATATGGTAAGGCTGTGTTTAGCTTTGTAAGAAACTACCAAACTGCTTTCAGAATGGCTGTACCATTTTCCATTCCCACAATCAATGCATGAGAGTTAACTGTTGTTCCACATTCTTGCCAGCAATTGGTATTGTCAGCTTTTTGGTTTTCAGCCATTCTAATAGGTGTCCCCATATGCCATTCACTAACTCAAGTACCTCAGTTGTCTAAGCTTTAGAGTTCAATGAGAGTAAAGCAAGAGAGGTAGAATATAGTTAGGGATTTGGTTCTCAGAAATAACTAGCTAGCCATGGGGTCATATAAGTCTGGAAACAACCTATTCTAGTTTCCTTTCTTACTTTTGTTGTATGCTGAACACAATGGGAAGATGACCTAAAACATTCCAAAAGAACACTACCGACTTGAGCTTAGACGTTATATATTTATATAAGACACATAAGGGAGCCGTATTCACCCAGTATGTTCTGTTGGGTTGTTGAGTGATTGAACTGCTTATGCGCTGGCTAGTATGTTGGATGATGGGGATGCAGTGATGAATAAATCAGATGGAGTTGTGTCCTCAGTAAGCTCACAGTCTAACAGGGGTACAGTTATAATACACAGCAATTGAGGCTATGATAAAAGACATACGAGGAGTTGTGGGAACACCAGCGGAAGGGCACTTGACCTTATCGGGAGTCAGAGGCAGCGTCTTAGAAGAAATGACCTCACGGGGTGCCTGGGTGGCTGAGTCGGTTAAGCCTCCGACTTCGGCTCAGGTCAGATCTCACGTTCGTGGGTTCGAACCCCGCGTCAGGCTCTGTGCTGACAGCTAGCTCAGAGCCTGGAGCCTGGAGCCTGCTTCCGGTTCTGTGTCCTTCTCTCTCTGCCCCTTCCCCTCTCATGCTCTGTCTCTCTCTGTATCAAAAATAAATAAAACATTAAAAAAAAAAAAAAAGAAGAAATGACCTCAGAAGATGCGGTCCATACATAGCAGGGCTTGGCTAAGTACAGTCTGAGGGCCCAATCCAGGTCACTGCCTGCTTTGTACAGCCTGTGACCTAAGAATAGTTTTTATAGTTTTAAATGTCTACAGAGAATTCGAAGAGAATATTTTTTGTGACATTTAAAAATGATATAATCTTCAGATTTCAATGTCTATAAATAAAGTTTTATTGGAACAAAGCCATCCCTATGACTCCTTTTGGATTATGACAGCAGGGTCAAATAGTTGTGATGGGAGACTATATAGCCTGCAGATCCTTGGACATTTACACTCTGCCTTTTGCAGAAAAGTTTGCTGATCCCTGACCCCAGGATGGGTAGGAGTTAGCCGTGTAAAGCAGAATGAGGAAGAAGGAAGTGGGTTTCTGATGGGATCATGGAGATAGCAGTAACTTTAATATACTTAGACTGTGGCTGTCAAGGGGGTAGGGAGCCAGAGGACTGTGGTGAGAGATGCAGGTGGACAGGTGGGCAGGATTTGGACCAGAAAGAGAGTTGGCAGCCATATTGGGAGGTTT
>NC_043707.1:113313179-113383174 GCF_006229205.1 Suricata suricatta
AGAGGTGCAGTAGGCATGACTTTGAGTAGATAATGAAAGAAAATGCAAAATGCTTATTGATTTATGATGTGGTTTCATCTTAGCTTGGGCAAACCATGCAGTATTTAATACATAGTAGCAGAATATTTACTATTGAAGCTTGAAAAGATGTGAGTTCTTTGTGTGCAACTTTTCATTTATGCATGTGAGAGGGTTATCATTTTTTTTAATATTTTTACATTGTAGTACTTGTTTTGCTTGTTGGTGGTGTTTGCTTATTTAATACATTCTGTCAAGGACAGAAATTAAACATAAATAAATAAAAACTTAAAAAAATAAAATAAAAATAAAAAAAATAAAAACTGCTCTTACTGATAAGTCATGTTACTAGCATATTTTCAGGGTAGTTGACCCTAGATTCTAAAGCTGCCTTCCCGGAAATGTGAGTCTTCAGGGGTCAGGAACACAAAGATCATCAAGGTGAGACACAGAAGAAAGCTACCAGTATACCTGGAACCAATATTACCCTGAATGTTAACTAACCAAAATTCAAATAAAAACTTAAAAGAAAAAAATTAAAAAAAAAATCCTCTGGCCACAGTGTAGACATTGGGTCAGAGATGGGGTGAGAAAGGTGCCAGGAAACTATGATCAGGATTTTGAAGTCATTCCAGGGAGACGCTGGTAACATGGGCCAATAAGGTGACATTGGAATATATTGATTTGAGAGGCATTTAGGAGGCAAAATTGAAAGGCCTTATTGATTGACTGGAGATATTGAAATGTAATTATTTTCATGTTTCAAATTGTGTGTGTGTGTGTGTGTGTGTATGTATGTTTAACTCCAAACTTTGTTTTTTTTTTTTTTCTGGTTCCTGTGAATGCATGGTTGAAAAATCCATGTTTAGTAATAGCCTTCAGGGCAGAATTCTTTCATGATGTTTCATGCCTCCAGTGCTCCTTGTAACTTGTGTGTTGAAGCAGCATCTTTCCGTGGCTTCTCGTTTGCTGTTTTCTGTTGACAAGAGATTTGGCCTTTTATTTATTTATTTATTTGTTTACTTATTTATTTATTTTTAAGTAGGCTCCACACCCAGCATGGAGCTGAACGTGGGGCTTGAACTCACAACCCTGAGAACAAGAAAGAGTCGGACATTTAATGACTGAGCAACCCAAGCACATCACAGATTGGGTTTTTTAGGAGCAAAGAAACTGTTGGCAGATTAATTTTCCTTTTCAGGTTTATCTTGGTTTAACAACTGTCGCAAAGAATTTATTTATCAAAAGTCCTTGGTTTGCTCTTTGGGTTTTGAGGCAATTTGTTAACAACGACAAGTGCTTCTCATTCTCTAGAGCACTTAGATCCTTTCCAGTGTTAGATCTCTGACCCTGACCTCTTTCGTCCTTGAACTTGAAGTCCTACTTGGAGTAAATGGTAGTGAGGTATATTTCATAATATGCTGTGAGGTATATTTCATGATATGCTCTGTGGTTTCCAAATCTTACTCACATGTCAACTATTTGATCCCTACAGTAAACCTGTGAGGGGCAGGGTAGGTCAAGTCACTGACATTAAGAGAGGTTGGACGACTGCCCCAAGTCAATAGGTCAGTAAATAGTAGAGCTGATGTTGGAGCTTAGGTCTAGAGATTTCAAAGTTTTATTCTTCCTGTAATGCACTCTGTTTCTAGGAAAAACACGTCAGACCAGTGGGATATTTATGTTTTCAGAAGTAAAGATCGCTGGATGAAATGCTTGGTTTTTCTCCCTCTCTCTGTCCTCTGGGAGCTTTGCTCAGACACCGACATAAGCTTTTCCTGTGCTTTCAAGCGGTATGTGGACGACCAGTGGTTCCTACACTACTATTTGAGAAGCAGGGGTCTGTATACTAAAGTATATGTAAGTGTGTTTTCATTCCATCCCCCTCCCCTTAGGTGTTCTTGACTTTGATGATTCGAGGTCAGATGGGAAAGGCCTGCTTGTGGACCAGAGCTCTTGGGGTCAGGATACAACAGACAGCTTCCCTACAAGGTAATGCACTCTCCCTTCATTTGTGCCTCTTAGGGTCACAGTTTTTTTTCCCTCATTATAGAACTGAGACCATTACTGTGCATGATGTAAGTTGGCCCGGGGTGACTGGCTTAAGAGATGTTGGACACTTACTGAGCATGTACTGTGTATGCCCCGCGCTGCGCTTTCCCCTGGATTATCTTCTTTAAACCTAAGACATAGGTTCCATTATCTTCTCTGTTTTACAGCTACAGAAACAGGTGAAGAAGTGACTTTATAGAATTTACCCTAGATCCAGACTAGCAAGTAGTCTATTTAGGGTTTGACACTGGCAGTCTAACCCTGCCTTAGAAATGCAGAAGATTAGAAACATTTTTATTTCTCCCTCCTATTCTTTTAGGAGTTTCCGGACCCTCAAAATACTTTTTTTCCATGTTTATGTTCCCTTTTCTTTTTTTCTGATATGCTGTTATATTTAGCCTGTACACGAGTGCCCCCTACTGATCATAACCAGAACCATCTAGTCAAGATAGATGAAAACCTTGCTTGTGTCAGTATTTTAATTATGCACTGAAGCAGTAGCGAACGATCCCTACACTTTACTTTTAAGTTTTATTTATTTTTTAAGGTAATCTCTATACCCAACGTGGAGCTTGAATTCACAATTCCAAGATCAAGAGTAGTGCATTCCGCTGACTGAGCCAGCCGGGTGCCCCTGGAATCCCTGAACTTTAAATGACAGCTAGAGCTGTCATTCTCAGCTCACTTTAAATTAGTATGTACTTGACATAATGCCAGATACTTATATGGTATTTATTCGGTGTCAGAAGTTGTTGTGGATGCTTTGTATATCTTAATTCATTAAGTAATCATCAACAAAAGTTTCTGCACTGTTGTTAGGATTATGTTAGATGAATGTGTCAAATTGAAAATTTTGCTTAACTTAAAAATTTTTTTGATGTTTATTTTTGAGAGAGAGAGAGAGACAGAGAGAGAATGCGTGCGCAAGCGGAGAGGGGCAGAGAGAGAGGGACGCACAGAATCCAAAGCAGGCCCCAGACTCTGTGCTGACAGCTTAGAGCCTGACACAGGGCTTGAACTCATGAACTGTGAGATCATGATCTGAGCCGAAGTTGGATGCTTAACAAGCAGAGCACCCAGGCGCCCCTATTTTGCTTAACTTTAAATGTTGGCATTTGAGTAATTTTTAGTATGACTGTTAAAACAACACAAAAATGAAATGCAGATTTTCGTGTTCTTATTTTATTTTCGATTATTCATGTGGAATAGAGAGGCAGTAGAATTGTCAGGTCAAAGGATCTGGAGAGTTTTATAGTCTCATTGCATGAAGCATTAGGGCCTACAGAGAGCATTGTCAGATCTGGATTGTGATCCGTACTCTGTGGCCATCCAACTGGTGGACCATGGACGATACTAGGTCTCATTTGTCTTATTTGTAAAAGGAGGGGCTTAAATCAGAATGTCTTCAATGCCCCCGAATCTGAGATCTTTAGCAGAAAATCTCCAGACCAATGTATATACAGTCAACCACATATAAGTTCATTTAATTGCACATAGAAATAGTGTTGTCTTAGTAAATACATTTGACTTTGGCCTCTTTTAACTTTGGAAACTTGTAGCTTCATGTTCATGTGTTTTGTCATGGGGAGACTCATCAGAATATGATAAATTTCTGTTTGTTTTTCTAGACAGAATAAACCCAAGTCTGACATCACTGACCTGGTTCGCGCCTCCACTATCACAGTATCAGACAAGGCTCATATTTTATCAATTCAGAAGTTCGGGCTGCGAGATACAATAGTGAAATCACATCTAGTGCAAAAAGAAGAGGATTATACCTATATCCAGGACTTCAGGTAGCTAACTGGGTGGACTGTTTTCAAAGCAAGGTGATCTCTCAGCTCTCTGAAATGTCAGCACTCCCTCCCTCCTTACCCTGGATTTGGAAGTCGATCCTTCTACAAAGTCTCACCCATCATTTTCGAAATGATCATTTCTTTTCACTCTTTATTAGTTGGCATTTATTCTTGTGCCTTTTCTGGCCAGGCGGGTGGTAGTGTGGTAGAGCATAAGTGACACAACTTGCAAATAGTTACAGCGATATTTGAAGAGATATAGGCGCCAGAAGAAGGAGTGATATCCTGAAATTTGCATATCTCTTGGTCATTCCAGGCCTTTGAAGAAAGTCATTTATATATTTATTTATTTTTGAGAGAGAGAGAGAGAGAGAACGAGAATGTATGCATTGAAGAAAGTCCTTTATTTATATGGTTATTTGTTTTTGAGAGAGAGAGAGTACGTGTGCGAGGGAGGGGCCGAGGGAGAGAAGGAGACAGAGGGTCCGAAGCAGGCCCCACGCTGAGAGTAGAGAACCCCCTGTGGGGCTCGAAATCACAAAGCACAAGATCGTGACCTGAGCCGAAGTCAGACGCTTAACTGACAGAGCCAGCCAGGCGCCCCCGAAGAAGGTCCTTTAAGTTGAAGTCAGTGAATTGAAGTTTGTGTTTGTTTGTTTGTTTTTTAATGTTTTATTTATTTTTGAGACAGAGAAAGAGCACGAGATGGGGAGAGGCAGAGAGACAGGGAGACACAGAATCTGAAGCAGGCTCCAGGCTCTGAGCTGTCAGCACAGAGCCCAGCGTGGGACTCCAACCCACGAATGTGAGATCGTGACCTGAGCCGAAGTCGGAGGCTTAACCGACTGAGCCACCCAGGCGCCCCTGAAGTTGGTGTTTAGTAATCTTTTTAGACAGGATTACTGAAAGTGAAATGAATAGGGGTTGCAGGATTCTGTTAGATCTTTTTATTTATTATTATTTTTATTAATAGTTTATTACCAAGTTGGTTTCCATATATCACCCAGTGCTCTTCCCCACAAGTGCCCTCCTCCATGACCATCACCCCCCTTCTCCTTCCCCCCTCCCTCTTCAGCCCTTAGTTTGTTCTCAGGATTCAAAGGTCTCTCATGATTTGCCATACTCCCTCTCCCCAACTCTTTTCCCCCACTTTCCCCTCCCCATGGTCCTCTGTTAGGTTTCTCCTGTTAGACCTATGAGTGACAACATATGGTATCTGTCCTTCTGCCTGACTTATTTCACTTAGCATGACATCCTCAAGGTCCATCCACTTTCCGACAAATGACCATATTTCATTCTTTCTCATTGCCATGTAATACTCCATTGTGTATATATACCACATCTTCTTGATCCATTCATCAGTTGATGGACATTTAGGTTCTTGAAAGTGCTGCTATGAACATTGGGGTACATGTGCCCCTGTGCTGTTAGATCCTTTTAAATCTGTGCACTGGGACTATACCACAAGGTAATGTCGCTTCCAGGTATATAAAGAGTCACTTGTGAACACAGCTGTTGCTTTCCTTCTGAAAATAACAAGGTTCTTTTTTTTTTCTTTCCAGTTCCCTACAGGGTAAAGAATCATTTTGTGGATTATGGCTTTCTAATGTGTTTTAAAGCTAAATAGGAATGTTCAGAATAGGCCTATCCTGTTTGAAGTCCTCATGAAGCACCAAATACCATGGCAGACTGCAAGTCACCCTTTGGTGCCACAGTCGTTGGTCTAGGTCAGGTGTGACACTTCTTGTCTTCGAATTCCACTCCAAAGAGACTGAAACTGGGCAAAGACAGCATAGGATGCTTTCCCCTGTCACCTCCAGAGTCCCCCTGAGTGACTCATCGGTTCTCTTTGTTGACAGGTTTTTTGTGGGAACATACAATGTGAATGGCCAGTCCCCCAAAGAATGCCTCCGGCCCTGGCTAAGCCATGGCATGGAGGCTCCAGATGTGTACTGTGTGGGGTGAGTGCCTCTCTTCTTGGTCGCCTCTGTATCTTGAGAAAGTACAGCTGGGGTTGAAGGGACAGGGACATGAATGTATAACTGCGTTTTCACAGCAGGTGAAGGAATTGAAAAGTGATCATGTGCCTAATAACAGCTGCTTCTCTGTTTGATGTTCTTCCTCGTGGTAAACAAATTTCTGGCACCATTAAAGTGATGTGCTTTGCATTTAAATGCTATTATTTAATTGTCAGTATAACCCTCCTGTTAAAATCATTATACCTTGAACTGACTTTCATCACTTAGACATTCAACCCTTTGTTGGTCACAAAACAAAGATACGTTTTGCCAGGGAAGGAAGGGTAGCCTTTAAAAAGCCCCATCAGTCATTTTTTCTCCCTCCATACTTCTGCCTTCTTCCCACTGCCGGGGCACTATGGATGGAGTGGGGCAGGCCAGAAGCCTGTATGCAAAGTGGAAAGGGCCAGAATTTGGAATTTATGTAGACTTAGGCGTGGTCCCCAGTTTGCCGTTTGGTTCTTGTGTGAACTAGTGGTCTCGGGTGTGAAATGGAGATGCTTCTAGCTGCTTCACAGGCTGGCTGTGGAGAGGAAATGGGTGAAAGCACTGGGGGTTCCTTAGCATTTAGTCCTTTGGCTCCTAGTGTTTATTTTTCTCCTTTCTTGAGGGCTCTGCTGTTTAGCCGGAGAGCTAGGACACACAAATCTAAACCAATCTGAGGACTTGTCTCGCACATTACCTGTCTCTGCCTGACTGCCTGCTGCTTATAACAGGTTCCAGGAGCTTGACCTGAGTAAGGAAGCCTTTTTCTTCCATGATACCCCAAAGGAAGAAGAGTGGTTTAAAGCTGTATCAGAAGGTCTTCATCCAGATGCCAAGTACGCAAAGGTAAGAGAGGGGTCGGTGACCTTTAATTTTATGTTGCCCTGCAGGGAAATTCTAAGACCGTTCTTGACTTTTCCATAAACCAGTCCTAATTATTTCAGTTCCAAGTCCTCCAGAAGAGGCGCCTTGGGTAGGAAAGACGCAGGTCTTGGCGCCGGTAGGCTGTCCACGTTATCACGTAGCATGTTCAGTGAGCTGGAAGGTGATTACCCCGTGTCCTGTTCTGGAGAAGGAGACACCTTAGCATCCTGAGCCAGCCCCGAGACCACTTTCCCCTGGGACATTGATTCCCGTTCTCCACTCTGTTTCACGCCGTGACTTGAATGTGTGGCTCTGTTGTCCAGGTGAAGCTCATCCGACTGGTCGGGATCATGCTGCTGCTGTATGTCAAACAGGAACACGCGGCGCACATCTCCGAGGTGGAGGCTGAGACCGTGGGGACAGGAATCATGGGGAGGATGGTGAGGTTTTGCTTGGTATGCTCGGCACACCGATGGCCTTGACCCTGAGGGTTTTGGCACTGCCTCTCCTGATACGTGACTGCCCCAGTGTGACAGTGCTGGTCTGGCAAGATGAATGGGGCTCAAGCACGGCTAGAGGGAGCAGACCACTCAGAAGTCGGATTTTAGCAGACTGCTGGCTGACTTGCCCCATTAGCATGGATCCCTGTGTCCACTCCACACTAGAGCCTCGAGCTGATCTGCCCATTTCACCCATGAAATATGTTCCAGAGACTCTGTTGGGAAACCAAGATAAAGAAAGAACGCAGGGGGCACCTGGGTGGTTCAGTCAGTTAAGCATCCAACTCTTGGTTTCAGCTCAGGTCATGATCTTATGGCTCATGGGGTCAAGCCCCTCGAGAGAGATTCTCTCTCTCCTTCTCTCTCAAAATAAATAAGTTAAAAAAAAGAAAAGAAAGAATGCTGATAACAGGTTTGCAATTTCCTTGTCTGGAGGCTTACCTACAGTCCCGCTTTCAGGCTCTGCCACAAGAGCTTGGCTTCCTGCGGAGAAGGGCAAGCATGTGGTCTGCCTGTGACTTAGTGAAAAGTGGACTCAGCTTTGCCTCAGTGAGTGCCTAGTCACTCTGGCCAGTGACTCTTGGATTTGTCTTCTTATCCGTTAAAATGCAGACAGTGACACTGCTTCATTTCCCTGTCAGGGTTATTCTGAAGAGGACACAGTTTAAAAGTGCGTGGGTGGGAGTGACTGACCCGATGAGGTTGTGAATCGGCCTGTGTGGGGCTCTTTCCCGCAGGGTAACAAAGGAGGAGTGGCCATCAGGTTCCAGCTCCACAACACCAGCATCTGTGTCGTGAACTCTCACCTGGCGGCGCACACGGAAGAGTGTGAGCGGCGGAACCAGGACTATAAAGACATCTGTTCTCGAATGCAGTTCTTTCAGGCTGACCCAGGCCTCCCCCCTCTCACCATCAGCAAGCACGAGTGAGTCTGGGCGTGGAGCCCAAGCAGTTCACCGCTCCTGCTGTGCCGAGCCCGGGGAGCCCCCCCTGTTTCGTTGGGGGGAGGCCCCCCACAGCCCGAGCGGGAGCTCCAGCCAGCGCTCGCTTACACGCAGGTCACGTCCCATGAGTTGTTCAGTTTCCCAGCTCCCCGTCTGGCAGACCTCCGAAACCTTTGTCCCTCGTCATTTGTCCCCAGAAAATGTAGATTTACTTTAACGTAGGTCTGCCTCGATAAACATCCCCAGGGAAGCAACCAAAGAGCAAGCTTCTCAAGCGCAGGTTTTACAAGTATGCTTTAGGATTCTGTCGGTCCATTCTTTCCAGAAGCATATGTAACGGAAACCGGACTGTGGGAGTCTGCCTTCACTTAGTCTTGAACCTGTTGATCAGCATTACCAAGTTGTAGTTACAGCTGCTTGGAGAATCTTGTGCCGATCTTTGTTCCCTTTATCTCTAAAACTGCTGTATGTCTGAATTCGAGGCATATTAGGATCCCAGGCTTTACGGTAACACTTGAAGCTTGTGCCACTTCTTTTAGAAAAATGAAGAAGCCACTGGGGCCACGGTGTCTGCCAGGGAGCACACAGATTCAAGCCTCTCATCCCGCCTGCAGCGGTGGTGGAACTGTCTTGAGCTCACTGGCCTTCTGGAAGCTGACAGGATGGCTTTCCTTCTCCAGGGAACCCAGCAGGGAGCGTGTCTTCTGTTCCGCTGAGCCTCTGGCACCCTAGTTTGGGAGGTTGGCGGCTTGCATGTCAGTCTGTCTGCTGTGAGCCCGTGGCTGCATTCACTGTGGTGCGTGTCTGCTGCTCTGCGCTCGCCAGTGTCTGGCTACTGGCTTCTGACAGAGCGGTAGCGGACTTGATGGGATGTGTACGGTCATCTGGGCATGCTCGGTTAGCCTTCTCCCAAAGCAGCAGGTGGAATAAAACACCTGTCACACTTTGCACAAAGAGCCAACCGAAGATACAGTGGGGGTTAAACTCAGACTCCACTGTGAAGGTTGAGCTTTGTTTCAGAGGAACTCAGCTCTAGAAACAAAGGCGGAGAGTGTGCTTTGTGGACTGCGATGTGCACGGAGGCGACACGTTGGCACCATCTGGTTTGGGGCCCCTGAGCAAGTGACATGCCACCCAATATTCGATCTTTGGTGCGTCTTCCCAGGAAAGAGGTGAATGGCGGTCTCGCTTTTTAGACCTGATTAGACTATCTTTCCAACCACACAAGAGTGAAGTAGTCCAGGACAACTCAAGACTGTTTCTCACGAACCTGGAGCAAGGTCCCGGAGTCAGCAGCATGTTAGCTGTGGCAAGAGAAAAGATTTCCCCGAACAGCTGAGCCCCTTCCGTCCCAACTCCCAAGAAGCAGAGCCTCAGGGGCCTTCTGTCAGAAGCACTGGCGAGGATGGGGGAAGTCCCGCCTAAGCTGTGACCTTTGTGCTCTGTCCTCACAGTGTGATCTTGTGGCTGGGGGACCTCAACTACAGGATAGAAGAGCTGGATGTGGACACAGTGAAAAAGCTCATTGAGGAGAAGGCTTTCCAGATGCTGTACGCATATGATCAGGTACACAAGGCCACCGTGCCCTCTCAGGGAGCTGTCCCACCACGGCGAGGGCACAGGAAGGCCTGGTTTCTCCGCCCTCAGCCTCTTCTTCCTCCACTGGGCACGCTTCCCTGAGAAGCGGATGGCCAGTCCTTTGTCTTTTCCTCGTGCTCCCTCGTCCATGGCTGCCTCCCCATCGGCTCTTCCCTGGAGGCACCTCATGCCCCTTGGAGGCAGGAACATGTGTGCTCGCTCTCAGACTCTCTCTCTCCCTACCCCCTTTTGCTGGTGCTTGCTTGTTATGCATTTGTTCAAGAAGGGCTAAAAGGGTGCCAAGCTGCTCACAGAGACCCTTGGTATGTTAAAGATGATTTGTTAAATTATTTTTCGAGTGAGGCCCCCTGCCCCCTCCTGCTCCTCAGCCAGGCTTGTGCAGTGTAAACAATAGCTCCTTCTCCGGAGCGGCTTCCTTCACTCCTGCCAGGAATCAGTTCTGGAAGCCGCTGGTCTCCACCGTGGTGTGGGTCAGCGTTTCTTGCTCAGAGCCGGAGCCATCTCACAGGACCAGAGTCGCGTGTGTCTCGCTGGCTTCCTTGAGGCTACTCGTCCCTGTCGGTTTCAGAACCATTCAGGTGGTCAGGGTTGTTCAGAAGGTTCAAGTCCCTTTTCTTTTCAGTCTGTAGCCATGTTCTTACTGTCACCAGTCTCAGTCTTTGTGTTAACCTTTGTGTCCCCTGGTGCATATCACTCTGAGGGAGAAAAAATCTCAATACTGTTGTGTCTTTCTTTTATGGAATCATCTCCTTTTTGACCCATTTTTCTCTCCAGTTTTTTTCCTTACTTTTTTTTTCTCTTTTATCCCCATTTTGGCATTAAGACTGTCTGTTTATCGCATCTGTATTCTGGAGTGAGGCATTCTGGCTTCCCTGGCGGTGTCCTACTCATCTCCTCTTCCTTTTTCTCTGGTCTTTCTTCGAGTAACAGTACCTGTTTGGTGTATTCTCTGCTTTCAGATGGTTTAAAGGTCTATCCATACCGATTTAAGACTCAATCTTATATTAACATCTACATTTTTAATATTTCTGTGGCCTTTTCCTTAATAGTTTTTTTTAAGGCATTCCTGTTTTGGGGACTTTGGCAACTGTCATTCCCCGAATAGCTGTCCCCTTGTGTCCAGTGCTAGCTGACAGTTCTTCAGCAGTGCACGCCGGGCCGGGCTTGGTCCACCAGGGAGGAGACAGGAGCACCTGTGGCTATTCATCTCACTGAGAGAGTGATCTGGAAGGAGCTCCTAAAACGAGCGCAGCAGGAGGAATGCTGGCTATTCTCAGGATGCACCGGGCCCTATTCTAAGCTGACAGTCTTCCCAACAGTCCGGGAGGCAGACTCCATTACCAACCCAAAATTCGAAGAGGGGGGAAACCAAGGCACAGAGCTTCCCCCAATTCACATAACTCATTTGATAAACTCCTCTGGAAAACTGTTTACATTTAAATTTAATTCATACTTGTTTTGGTACACTTCTGTCTCCTTCTACATATAGGAAAGTGCCCTTTGCTTTTTGGACTGTATCTTTCCAGACCCTTTTCCATGGAGTTCTCTTTCCGTGTACAGCGGGAACAACCGTTATGCAGATGAAATGTCTGATACTTGGAAGGAAAAGCTCTATGTCTGTTGGTACCTGATCCTCTTAGGGACATCTCAGTAAGATGGTATTCAGGCCCCTTAGAGGCAGATGCACTCTTGTAAAAGAGCCATAAGAACTGTACAGCAGGCAAAGGAACGGTCAGCTTGCTCCCCTTCCTAGGATTTTGTTCTCAGAATCTTACGGAATAACTATCTCATGGGCCTTTCCCTTCGGGTTAGCGCTGACTTCCAGATCTAAGCCCTCCCCTCTGCTAATTCAAGGTGTCACTTTTTTATTTTGAGGGTCTTGTTGTTGTTGTTGTTGTTGTTGTTGTTGTTGTTCCCCTTCCGCCTTTTTTTTATAGCTGAAAATTCAAGTCGCGGCCAAGGCTGTCTTTGAAGGCTTCACTGAAGGCGAGCTCACGTTCCAGCCCACGTACAAGTATGATACCGGCTCCGACGACTGGGACACCAGGTAGGCAGTGGGGGGGGGGGGACCCAGAACTTTTGAGAAGCACTTGCCCGTAGACCTAAGGAAGGAGATAGGAGTCCTACGACTTCCCTGTGGTTTACGCTCTGGTCAGACATTTTCCCTCAGTATCTGCTCATCCAGTAGCCCTGCCCTCCGGCATGTTTTCTTTTCGACTGTCTTAGGCTTTGTTCCACAATAATTTATTTTATTATTTATTTATTTATTTATTTTTAATTTTTTTTAAATGTTTTATTAATTTTTGATACAGGAGAGACAGAGCATGAGAGGGGGAGGGACAGAGAGAGAAGGAGACACAGAACCGGACGCAGGCTCCAGGCTCCGAGCTAGCTGTCAGCACAGAGCCTGACGCGGGGCTCGAACCCACGAACGTGAGATCTGACCTGAGCCGAAGTCGGAGGCTTAACCGACTGAGCCACCCAGGCGCCCCCACAATAATTTACTTTTAGTTATGCTTATGGTGATAGGATGATTCTAAGCAGCTTAGCCTGCACTTGTCACTACATAGGAGTTTATCGTTTTTCTTAGTGCTTATGGCATGCCTCACCTTATGTCACACACTTCTGTGATCTCATTTAATCTTCTCAACAGCCAGAAGTAGGTGTGATTTATTATCTTCAAATCTTAGATTGGGGAACGGAGGCATACACAAATTCAAGAACCTCTCATGGGGCACCAGGAGCATGCAACTCTTGATCTTGAGGTTGAGAGTTCGAGCCCCACGGTGGGTGTAGAGATTACTTAAAAAAAAATCTTAAAAAAAAAAGACAGGAAAGAGCCTCCCAAAAGGGCAAGTATAGAGCCAGGATTCTAATCTAGATGGTAGGAAGTCAGAGCTGTCGAAACCACCATCTTTTAAGGACCACAGAGTACTTAACTTCCAGATTGCTCTTTTCATCTCCTCCCCAGAAGAGGGTAAACAGCAGAGAATCATTCTGAACCGTGTTTGGCTTGGAGCCCTCGCAGCTGTTTTGGGTGATACCCACAGGGTACATGCTATCCCCTGCTGGGCCCGAAGCGCTGTGCCTTCTCGGATCCCTAGGCTTGCATGCACATGCATGGGGAAGGCCCTGTCCTGTCTCCCCAGCTGAGCCAGGGTGCCGGCCAGGCGCTGGGCACTGGTGCACCTGTGCCAGCCCCCAGCGCAGCCCTTGCATTTCAGTGAGAAGTGTCGTGCTCCCGCCTGGTGTGACCGGGTCCTCTGGAAAGGGAAGAACATCACTCAGCTGAGTTACCAGAGCCACATGGCCCTGAAGACCAGTGACCACAAGCCTGTCAGCTCAGTGTTTGACATTGGGGTAGGTGGGCAGCTGATCCCCATTGCCATCGCTTTGTAGGGAACTGGTTCTCATAACCGCTTTTGTCCCTTTGGTTTCCTCCTCCCCACCTGAGCGTGAGAAAGCTTTTAAATGTTTTAGGGGTGCCTGGCTGGCTCAGTCTGTGGAGCATGTGACTCAGGGTTGTGAATTTGAACCCCATGCTGACTGTAGGGAATACTTAAAAATTAAAAAAGAAGAAAGTTTTAGTTTAAATCCAATTCATAATTATTTTGGTATATTTCTCCTATGTATTTCTATGTGCATGGGCATTCCCCTTTGTTTGTTTTTATGGACTGTGTTTTTCTATGCATTTACAAATGTGTCAGTCTTCTGTATACAACGTAGAGGATTTTTTTTGTAAAAGAGATCACCTTATGCATATTATTCTGAGAGAACATCTTTTTTTTCCCTACTGACTACGTCTTAGGAGATCTTTCTATGTCAGTAAAGGTAGAGCACCCTCCCCCTCCCGCTTCCGGCGACTCTGTAGGAGCTTATTTCCCACATCCTGGCTAATACTGAATTTTATCAGCCTGAAGTTTCTGCCAACCCGATGGGCCAAAAGAAAAAGATATGTCATTATTATAGATTACGTTTCTTTGATTGCCGGTGAGGTTGAATGTCTCTTTATTTATGATCTCTTCTGTGACTCCTGTTTCTTTATTTTACCAATTTTCGAGGGTTCAGGTAGAGGCATGTCAGAATCTGTGAGGGTGTGAGTGGCTTGAAAAAAGCCTAATGGGTGTTACGGAGTTTTATTATTGGGAAGTGACAAAAATTGTGTTCACAATTCACAATTCGGAAGGGAAAGCCTGACAAAACCTTAGCTGATGGAGCACAGGTTACAAAAGCTTGAGAAATGCCGCTTTAAATCAAACCCTAGAGAAATTTCTCGCCGCAGGCCTGTTGACAGCAGCGAAGTCACCGAGCGTCTTTCTGCCCCAGGTCTACGACCTGGCAGAGCTCCCAACCAAGCTTCCACTCCAGTGTCTTCTCTCTGCTAATCAGGAGGCGGTTGGCTTTACCACAAGTTCAGCCTCTGGAGGACCCTTCTGAGACTATTGTTAATTGGGTTCTTTGTTAATTAAATCTATTTAGTCTTTACTTTCTGTGCAGCTCTCAACTGCTCTTACCCAATACTGTGAGTGTCTTCTTTACTGAAAAGGAGGAGATGGGCAGAAGGCAACTCAGCTCTGATGTCTCCCTCCCAGGTGAAGGTGGTCAATGAAGAACGTTACCGGAAGACTCTGGAGGAGATTGTGCGCTCCCTGGATAAGATGGAAAATGCCACCATTCCTTCTGTGTCCCTTTCCAAGCGAGAGGTAGGAAGGGCATGTTCGATTCATAGAACTCTTCCATTCATAGAACTTAAGTCTCATCTGCAAGGCCTCAGAATTCCTGGAGGCACCTGTCCGACCACTGGGCTCCAGTCTTCTTGGCTGATGGGCTGCCACTAGTTAAAGCGAGGCTGCTGATGTTGGCTGAGGGGAGCGGGTCGTTGGTTTAGATGATGTTCGTCTCCTGATCATCTACATCAGAAGCCTTTCACCTTTGTGGCTCATATGTTTTCACCCACACATGGGCCATTCATTAACTAAATGATGGCATAGATGAGCCATAAGGTGTTGTGTTTGATTTTAGTGTAACTGGGTAGGTATTCTTACAGGGGAGTTTTCTTCCTCCTGATATTTTGCTCTGATTGAGATTAAATTGAGCCTGAATTGCTTGGGTACACACATACTGGTGGGAGGCAAGGCAGTGTAGAAAAAGGATGGGCAGTGGAGGAAGTCAAGTTAGGGCTGAAGATTTTTCATGGAAGAACTATAGCTCTTCTACATCATTCGGAATGAACAATACCAAGAAGCCGATCAATTGGAGATTTATGGTGAGGGTATTTAAAAGAGAATTTTTTAAAATGTTTGTTTATTTTTGAGAGCAAGATCCCAAGTGGGAAAAGGGGAGAGAGAGAGAGGGAGACACAGAATCAGAAGGAGGCTCCAGGTTCTGAGCTGTCAGCATAGTGCCCGACGCAGGGCTCAAACCCACAAGCTGTGAGATCATGGGTACCCCACAGTGATGGTAATGCCCTAGATGTCCAGCTACTTGGGAAAATGTGCCTGGTCTTCATGTTTGGGGATGCACTTTGTAAAGGGTATTTTAGAAATGGTCTTCGTATATAGAAGATCGAAGATTTGAACTTTAAGTCCTTCAGGAAATCTATTTATAAAACAACACGAAGTTTTTGGGTTCCTGGGTTAAACACAGACAGCTGGTCTTCATTGGAGCTGTGGCCTCCCCCGTAAATGCCTAAAGCAGAAACGTGATTCCAAAGAGGTAGTCCTTCATTTTCTTTTCAGAAAGGGCAAAGATGACCCAGTTGGGTGGCCAGACAGGTTACTGAAAAGAAGGCACTGGTCTGAGGAGCCCTGGTCTTGCCCCCAGTTCTGTTTTCAGAATGTGAAGTACATGCAGTTGCACGTACAGTCCTTCACAGTTCGTAATGGACAAGTGCCCTGCCAGTTCGAGTTCATCAACAAGCCCGGCGAAGAGTCCTACTGCAAGCAGTGGCTGAGCGCCAGCCCCAGCAGAGGCTTCCTCCTGCCAGGTGAGGCCTCCGTTCCCAGCTTCCCGGCTGCTGGCTTGGGGAGCACTCTACCCTGCCTGCTTATTTTCCGAAAATAAGCTTTTTTGCTCCTGAGTGTTTTGTTGTCTGATTGAAACTTCTAAAAGCCCTGTGAATGTGAACCATCCACGAATAAGGTAGAAAAACAGTAAAGGGCAGGAGTTCAGCTTGAAAACCTTCCTCAGCTCTCTGTGTGTTCCATAATTTCACAGAAAGAGAAGACAGAAGACCTCTGGGAAGCAGGAGCTGTTGTCGAAGGGCCCATTCTCCCTGTCTGCCTCACTATAATCAGCTCCCAGCGTCTGCTCTTATAGGGAAAGATTGCGGGATGGTAATCCAGAATTTACATCTGGCCCTGGAATGTACCATTCATGTCTTTCCCCTGACTGCTTCTTTGCACTCTGTGGCATGCTGTGTGGCAGAGGGATTAAGCCTGTTTTGTGGACAGTTCGCAGGCTGATATTTCCCTTATATTTTCTGCTGGATGGGGTGTCTTCTGACCTGGCCCAGGGCAAGCGCCTTGATCCATGCCTTCAATTATATTAGTAATTCTTTTTTTTAAATGTCTTTATTATTTTATTTTGAGAGACAGACAGAGAGCGAGCGGGGAAGGGGCAGAGAGAGAGGGAGACACAGAATCTAAAGCAGGCTCTAGGCTCTGAGCGGTCAGCACAGAACCTGATGCGGGGCTCGAACCCACGGACTGAGATCATGACCTGAGCTGAAGTCAGCTTAACTGAGCCACCCTGGTGCCCCTGTATTAATAATTCTAACTTGAGCTATTCCAACTTGGACTCTAAACTCCTTGTTCATGTGTCCTCTAAGTGCCGAGTACACACATACTTGTTGGTTGGCTGATTCGTTTTATTTCCTTTTCAGCCCCTTGTGCCTGATCCTTGTCCCCTTGGTCCCCTTTCCTCTTGGCCTCTCACCAGCCAACATCACTTTTAATGTTATTCTTCAGATTCTGCCATTGAGATCGAACTGGAGCTATTTGTAAATAAGACCACAGCTACAAAACTCAACTCAGGTGAAGACAAAATTGAAGACATTCTGGTCTTGCACTTGGACAGGGGAAAGGATTACTTTTTGTCCGTGTCTGGGAACTATGTGCCCAGCTGTTTCGGGTCTCCCATCCACACGCTGTGCTACATGAGGGAGCCCATCTTGGACCTGCCGCCTGACACTGTTAGAGAGCTGGTGAGTTACAAGCCACAGAACGGCAGTCTCTGTCTTTCCTACATAATTCATTAGAGAAACTCAGCCGCGGATACTAAGATGTGAAGCCTCCCTGGCTCCTGATTTGATTCCTGTTTTTGTCTCAATCATCACTCGGTCATTCTTCAACCGAACTGAATTTTCTAAGACGCAGAAGGCTCCTCTGGAGAGAATTCGAGTACAAGGGGACTAATTTAGAGCAGATTTTTAGTGATATGCGTCCCCCCCATGCATTTTGTTTTTATTTAGGGACTCTTAATTTCTATTCTCTTCATATATGAGGTGAAAACAGAGGCCCAGTAAGGAGAGTGATTGGTTACGAGTCACATGGTGAGCTAACAGTGGACCTGGCCCCTGACTTTAGGTTTTTGGACTCCCAAGTCTGTGCCCTTACCTCTCAGACCACATTCTCACCCTGGTTCTGACGGTGAAATGCTGCTGGCAGGATGTGTTTTCCAGAAGACGATGTACATTTCACCTGATTGATTGAAACTGCTTGCCATAACCCACTCCTGATTCTCAAGTCACCTTTTGTACCTTGATTCTCCCACCTGACTTCATTTGCCTGTGGAGTGTTTGCTTAGGGGATTGGAAGGCTTCCCTTCTTCCGTGGGTTCGCTGCCCCCGTTACCAGGCAGTCTCCTGGAGCTAGCCTGTCAGAAGTTCTATTGGCGGGCCTTCGGACTCTGCTTTTTCTTTTCAGACTCTGATGCCACTACAGACTGAAGATAATGGGATCCAGTTGGAGAATCCCATGGGGATCCCCAAGGAGCTCTGGATGATGGTGGATTACCTGTACCAAAATGCTGTCCAGCAGGTAGGTGGGGGTTAAGCAGTCAGACCTGAGGCCAGGCTGCCTTGGGAAGGAGCATTAGCTCCAAGAACTTCTGGTGTAAGAAGCTTTTACCCCAAGGAACTTGTGGAAAGCTGTTCGTCCCCCAGGGTTGAACAGGGGATACATTCATGGTTCACACCCCCATGGGACCTTGTTACATACAACACCTGATTCCCCGCAAGGGAGGCAGCCTTGCCTCGGATAGCCTTCGAGGCACAGCATGTTTCCCTGACCTGGTCTCTGGGGTCCTCCCAGTAGAAGGCCATCTGGATTGTTCTCAGGATGTCAGCCTGCTATCCTTATGAGGAACTCTTGCCAGTTTCTGGGAATGGGAGGGGCTAATTTGTTGATGAGCCAGACCGAAGTAGGAGACCAGACAGAGCCCCCAAGCCTAGAGTCAGGAGGCCTGATTTCTAGAGTGATTTGGGCAAGCTTCATGAAATCAGACTGGTCAGTTTCACTGAGTCCTTCATCTAGGGAGGGGACTAATACAAACTAGAGTCTGTCACAGTGCTACCCCTTGGGAGCAACATACATTCTTATGACTTTCTCTTTTCACTTCTCCCCACTCCTCACATTTATTATTACAGTGTACCAAACACTGTTCTAAGCGTTTCACAGCATTGTCTCAATTAGTTCTCACAGTCGCTCTCAGATGAAGAACCAGGGTTCCAGGAAGCTAAGTAACTTGGTCAAGATCCCAAAGCTGATAAATGAGTAGGACTGGGACTTTAACTTAGGGAATCTGTCTCTAGAAGTCACTTCCTTAGGGAGAGGCCATGCTAATCTTGTGTGTATCATTCTAGTTTTGGTGTATGTGCTGCCCAAGCAAGCACAGAAGTCCCATTTTTTTAAATGTTTATTTATTTTTGAGAGAGAGAGAGAGAGAGAGGCTGTGAACATGGCAGGAGAGAGGGGCAAGAGAGAGGCAGACAGAAGATCTGAGGCTGACTTTGCGCTGACAGCAGAGAGCCCGGTGTAAGGCTTGAACTCAAGAACTGTGAGATCATGACCTGAGCCCAAGTCAGACACTTAACTGACTGAGCCACTCAGGTGTCCCCAGAAATTACATTCTTAAGTATTATGCTAATCTACTTTCTCTTTTGAGCTCCATTCAAGTGTAACTTTTGAGCAATACGTAGAATATTATTATTCAGTTATGTGGCATTAAGTCATTTAATAAAATGAATATAAAACATGGTAGGACTTATGGAAATACCTTTATTGCCATAATCTTGTTTTCACAAGGTAGGGAGGTACCTTTTTAACTTTCTCCATCTTATAAATGATATATTTTCTTCACATTTTTCTTTTTCTGTTTAATGCCTCTGTAACACTGCAGGAGACATAGCTATTTTTTTAAGTTTTCCCTTATCATTGTGTGCAACGAACTATAGAAATGATCCCTGAAAGTATAGTCTTTCCCTTATCATTGTGTGTAGGTATATGCCATACCTATAGTGTTGTAGGTTTTTTAATGTTTATTTTGAGAGAGAAACAGCACGAGCAGGAGAGGACCAGAGAGAATCCCAAGTAGGCTCCGTGCTGTCAGTGCAGAACCCAATGTGAAACTCGATCTCATGAATCCTGAGATCATGACCTGAGCGGAAATCAAGGGCCAGGCATTTAACCACCTGAGCCACCCAGGTGCCCCTCCCCCCATAGTTTTATAATAGATGTTTTATCACTTTAAAGACCTGTCATGGGAGCGTGCTGGGGAAGGCCTGCAAGATGAATTAGCTGCATCAGCCCTAAATTTATCAGCTTGTTTATCAGGGTGATTTAAAGGCCTCACTACACTGCTTGCTCCCTTTTTACACCTTCCTGGTAGGTCAGGAAATCATGGCTGATTTTCTGAGAAGAATATAATGATTCTGTGACTTTCTTTCCTTTTGCAGGAAGATCTGTTTCAGCAGCCAGGCCTGCGGTCAGAATTCGAGCATATCAGGGACTGTTTGGACTCTGGAATGATTGAGTCCCTCTGTATCCTTCAGACACTCGTGTGTGCGTGCGTGCGTGTGCTTGTGTGACCACGATTAAGAGGTGAGAGCAAAGAAAGAACAGTATTTTAAGGCTCAAAATCAGATCATGCGTCCTCAGCTATCATATTTTTCTTAAAGTTTGCATAGAGACTTTACAACTTTAAGCAACTGAGAAAGCAGGAACTCAGGAAGGCCCTGCTAAGCTGACAAAGAGCTTGGCCCCCTTCACCACGTCAGGCTGGCACCCCAGCTCTGAGCAGAGAGCCTGGCTGGGCAGGCAGCACTTGTGACATGCGCTCATCCCTGGGCCTTTCCCTAACCACGGCATGGCGTCGTCTGTTCCTTAACGATGGGCCAAAAGCCGCCAACAATCATTCCGTGGCTGAAGCCCTGCTGCTTTTCCTGGAGAGCCTGCCGGAGCCCGTCATCTGCTACAGAGCCTACCATAGCTGCTTGGAGTGTTCCAGCAACTACACAGCAAGTAAACAGGTGAGGGGAAGCATCAAAGCATCAGCATACACGTGCTGCAGCCCACGGCCCCTGGGGCCCGAGGGAACAGAGTGGGTGCAGTCCCTTAAACGCAGTGTCCTTCTAACTCTGCTCCAGAGCTCTCCTTCCCAAACCTGTTCTTCCTCTCCTGCCTCCTTTTCTTTTAAAGGCTTCACCCTTAACTCCAGTGACTCAACCCGGAAACCTGAGTCATTTCTGAGTCGTCCTCTGCTCGCCTCCCACATGCCCAGTTCTCTTGGTCTGTCTTCCGTCTTCTTCCATTCTTGTTCGCTCACCTTGGTCCCAAGCCCTGCTGGTTTGTTTTGCGTACCGCCCTCAGACCATGTGCTCTAAAGCTCCCCTCATTTGCTGTTGGTCAAACACCACACTTGGCTCTCCATTGCCAGTTAATGATTTTCTTAAACAAATACTCAAGACTTTTCATGACGTGGCCTAGTGGTTCACACATGTTCACAGGCTGTAGCAGAATCATCTAGAAAACTTGCTAATCATACAGGTTCCAGAGCCTCCCCCCACATCCACTGAACCAGAACCTCTTTTGGGGTGCTTCTTGTACGAGCTCACCAACCGGTCACGGGGATGTGCAGATAGCCGGAACACTCCCTGAATTCTGTCCTGGTCGACTGCTCTCGGCTTAGCGCCTGTTCAAACAGTGGTGCTCCTGCTAAAATTGACTTCTCAGTGTGTTCTTTCTCCTTATCTCACTGTTTTCCTTCTCTTGCCTTGTTTACGCTTTCTTTTGTCCTAGTCCTTGCCTCTGTGAGCCCAGTCTTGTCTTCAAGACCCAGTTGAAAATGTCTTCCATTCACCTGCATCTTCCGAGAGCACATAGGTAGAATATGACCTCTAAATTCACATGGCACTTGATCTGTGCTTCTCTTTTGACATTTGTGCCAAGTGCTAAATGATCAGGGCTGTCTTTGCATAGCCTTTCTCATGTCCTGGGATCGTGCGCTCAGTTCCTGGAATGTAGAGATGCCTGGCAGACAACTGACTGACACAGAAAAGACAAACGCCAGTTCTCCCTCTTTCAGGTCATTTCTACCCTCCCCACCTTCCACCAAAACGTCTTCAACCACTTGATGGCATTTTTGCGAGAACTACTGAAAAAATCAGCAAAGAATCATCTGGATGAGAATATTCTAGGTAAGCAGCCGAGTGTCTGTGGAAAGCATCTCTGCAAACCGAGAGACTCAGTAACAGAAATGGGCTTGAGGGCGGTCCCAAGACCACTGCCATGGAACTAAAACCTCCAGCTCTGGGCACAGTTCACCCTCACAGAGCTTTTGCTTTCCAAGCAGAAAGTAATGCTTTGGGGCCCTCCTCCCAGCTCGACAACACAAGAAGTAGTGCTTCTTTTGCTGAATCATTTCGTTTTCTGTGTTCTTCATGCAGCTAGCATCTTTGGCAGCTTACTGCTTCGAAACCCAGCTGGTCACCAAAAGCTTGACATGGCAGAGAAGAAGAAGGCTCAAGAATTTATTCACCAGTTCCTCTGCAACTCACCCTGAGCCTCTCTGTCTCTTCTCTTTTACTTGAGGCAGCCCATTACCAGCCCCACCTGTTTCAGATCAAGAAGCTGACGTGAGGGCTCTTGGGAGCAAAAGTGGCAGCTGTTTTCCTGAGCCCAGATCCCCTCCCCCTCCCACCGTGGCTGTCACACTCACGCTACTGTGAGTCGTGAAGACCTAGGGGACATCCACCACAATAAAACTGACAGTCAGTGTTCAGCATTAGTTATTTAACACAGATCTCTCGCTCTATTTTTTTAAGTTTCAAAGATGTCTAAATAACCTTACTTCCTGTGCTCACTCAGCCTGTCTCCAGGGCATTGTCAGTGCCTTATCTGTAGCCTGGGCCAAGCTCCCCACGGTCAGGGGGACAGACTTTGGGGTCCTGAAGGGAGAATGAATTGGATAGCAAGAATGCAAATAGAATCTGCTGGATAAACAGGTCACCACCACCCCAGATGCATCCAGTACTCTAAGCACATGTATATGTGTATATACAAAGCCTACCCGACCCCCTAGCTACTCGGATGTGGCTCAACAACCCTGGAGCTGGCACTCAGCCTGAGGGCAATACGGTGGCTCAAGAATGAAAGTACTGAAAAAATTGGTGTTGTGGTGAAACAAGTGGGATTTTCCGGAGTCAGCAAATCTTCGAGACTGTATATGATGCGTCCCCTTTCTCATGTGTGTAATATAGTTTAATGATAAATGTATTTATAACAGTGGTCCTTTGTATGTTTTTCTCTCTTAAGAGACAGCAGCTAGACTTCTTTGTGGCTTAAGTGTTCGGGTAGCTGGTCAGGGGCCGGGCAGCTATCTCTCTGGCCCCTGACCCATCTGATGGGTAACAGTCACTACTCATAGTTTTCAAGCAAGAGATGTAAGGGCATGGCCAGAACCCCTTGGCCCTGATGTAGTCTCTGGGAGTTGCCCCACCCTGAATATTCTAGAGAGGAAGCTTATGGAGAAAATAGGCAGTGACTGCGGGGGGGCGGGTTCTAACAGACTTAACAGGCATTTTAAAGAGACAGAATAACAAAGGTACACGCAAAAGCGCGTCTTGGGCACCGAATACCTAAACTTGTTGGCTGTGTAAACTGTGACCAAGAAGCGGGCCAACATGACGACAGCGTGAATGGTCAGATGGGAGGGGGAATGGCCAGTAGGTGGCGCTGACTGGCCCGGATGGGAGTGCAGTGGAAGTCGGCAGCCGTCTGCAGGGCGAAAAGTTGGGACCGACGGCGTGGGCAGTCCTGAGGAAGGGCGTCTTGTGCCCGTGAGTGAGAGGGGACGAGGCGGCGCCGTCCTCTGGCTGTGCTTGGAGTCCTCACTGGCTCTGCCATTTGGATCCGATCTTCCTTTCCTGACCCCAGCTGCTACACTCCCTTTGATTGATTGATGATTTCGTATTTTTCCTGGGAGAACATATCTTTCCAAGACAGTATGTCTTCCCGAGAGAGTATATCTGCAGGTCTTTCATTCATTTAACTGACATCTCCTGAACTCCTAGTGTCATCGAATCGCACGGGGGGGCGGGGGGGAGAAACAAAAAAAAAGAGTCACCATTCTCTCACTGCAGAGAGCACACTATACAAACATAGGACTAGTGAACACCACGTTGTTTTAGGAAATAGATACAGCTGGGAATGTCACAGCTTTGCAGCCTCCCCTTGCGCGTCCCAGCTAGAACTCGGATGGCCGACTGTGGCCCTTCCCGTTGCAGTTGTGGCTGCGAGACTTAGGGCGGCCAGCGCAAGCCGGACTGAGGCTGCTTTCAACTAGCGATTGAGGGGTTCGACTCCCGTTCCTTTGCGCCACAGGACAGACGGCCCAACTCCCGGCCGGCTGTAGAGGCGGCCGGCGTTTCTCAGCGCGGGACTAATTTACAGCCCCGCGGCGCCTCCAGGGCGCCCCGCCCTGCCACGCCCCTCCTGCTCGCCAAATGGTGGCTCCAGCTCAGCCCCCACACCGTCTAGACCAACCAGAAGCGCCAGAGAGAGGCGGGGCCAGTATGTCCTCCTTCCTCCGGAAAGCGGAAGCGGAAGTGACGTTTGGGGAAGGTGGGGGCAATCATGGTGCCGCTGGGGAGGGGAGAAGCTGCCGCTGCCGCCGTTGCCGGGAGCCGCGGAGGTAAAAGGCGAAACTAGACGCGGCCTAGGCTGGGGGCTTCCTGGGGGGCGCGGGACTTAGGCTCCCTCCTGAAGCATTTCCCAGTAGAGACCCCTCTCTGATCACCATAGGGACCCCACCCCTCCTCCGTTTCCATGGGGATGGGTATCCAGCCCCCCTTTCCTGTTTCCATGGAGACCCGGACCCTGCCCCTCTTCACCCGGCTTGGAGCCCCCCAGCCTGTCTTCGGATTTTCCCGTGTAGCCCCGGCTCGGGGCTATCCCAGGCAGGTTCCTTTTCCCAGCCTTCTCTCAAGAGTGCTCCCGTTTGTACCACTCGTATGCCACCCTCAAGCCTCCTGGTCTTGTTTGTTCCGGACAGTTGGGTCTCCGCTTCTGCGCTGATGGTGCCGGGGAAGCCCTGAGGGGCCGCCGGTGCTCTTATCTCTCCTCAACTGCCGCGAAATGTGCATCTACCCGGGTTGCGTAAGCCAGAGCAAGGGGTCGGGCCGGTTCCTCCCGGATCCGATCCCTTGGCCTGTCTCTGGTAACTGCCTGTCTGTCTAGCCGCCTCACTCCGTAAAGGTTCACTTTCTAACCCAGGACAGAAGAGAAAGATAAAGTGTAAAGCCAGACTGAAAACTAAAAGTGATGTGCTGATTATTTTTAAATTTCGTTCTGCCTGCCAAACCCACATTTGTAGAACCCGTGTGTTTGCAGCTAAAGGAAGAAGAACTAATCCAGAACAGGAAAGATTTCGAATTTCGTATTTTTCCTGGGAGAACATATCTTTCCAAGACAGTATGTCTTCCTGAGAGAGTATATCTGCAGGTCTTTCATTCATTTAACTGACATCTCCTGAACTCCTAGTGTCATCGAATCGCAAGGGGGGGTGGGCAGCAGAAACAAAAAAAAAAGAGTCACCATTCACTGCAGAGAGCACACTATACAAACATAGGACTAGTGAACACCACGTTGTTTTAGGAAATAGATATAATGATCTTTGTCGGGTATGCCTGACTAGGGATCAGACCTTCCGCCCAGAAGCTGAAACATGTGTTCTAGGAAGGAGGGAATGAATTTACACTTGCTTTCCCTGCTGTTACCAGACACTGTGCTTTAACCAACATCGTCTCTTTTACTCTGTGTAACAACTTTGCGAGAACAGGGATTACCAGTCCACCTTATCCATAAGAAAGATGCAGCACTGAAAAGTTACCCACGTACTAAGTGGCAAAACTGGAATTTGTAGGTAGGCAACGCTGCCTCCAAAGTCCTTCTTCCACAGTAGTAGCACTGTCTCATGGTCTAATCTGGGGCATATTTGAATGGAGTTTTCTTACTTTAGGTTGTATGACAACTCAGCCTTGGAGCAGTTGTCCTCTTCTCCCCTTTAGGTTTGACAGTAAGGCATGTTTGGAAGGCCTTAAGAACTACTTATTTCTTCAGGGGTGTGTGTGTGTTTAATACATTGTTTTCCTTTAAAATGACTTGATGGTTTCAGAGTTTAAAAAGTATGATTCCCAAGGAAGAGGCTTTTCATTTACTTTGGCCTATTCTTCAAGTGAGAGGAAAACTGAGCCCTGTGGTTGCAGAGGAGGTCCCGGGGTATGGCTCTAACTCTGGCTTTGTCCTCTGCAGATAGGTCATTACCTTTCCATCTCTCACAATTGGGCTGAGCACGATTGAACCATGGGGGAACACAGTCCGGACGACAACATCATCTACTATGAGGCAGAAGAAGATGAGCTGACCCCCGATGACAAGATGCTCAGGTTTGTGGATAAAAACGGACTGGTGCCTTCCTCATCTGGAACTGTTTATGATAGAACGACTGTTCTGATTGAGCAGGACCCTGGCACTTTGGAGGATGAAGATGACGATGGACCGTGTGGAGAACACTTGCCTTTTCTAGTAGGGGGCGAAGAGGGCTTTCACCTAATAGATCATGAAGCAATGTCCCAGGGTTATGTGCAACACATTATCTCACCCGATCAGATTCATTTAACAATAAACCCTGGTTCCACGCCCATGCCAAGAAATATTGAAGGTGCAACTCTCACCCTGCAGTCGGAATGTCCAGAAACGAAACGTAAAGAAGTAAGTAAAGCAGTGGGTGAGGGCCCAGGTTTGCTTTGGAGGAAAGTCCTTACACAACTCGCATTGGCCGTTTTAGCTGGGGAGGAAAAGAGTCCCTGGAATGAGGACCTACTGTGGCTTTGCTTGTCAGCAGCGCATGTGCTTCGTATTTGCTTGTGACTGCCTTCTGGAACTTTCGGTTTGTATAGCCATATTGAAATTTGAGAAAGCTAATTTATAATTTTTCAACCTTTCTTCCCCACATCGTAAATCGAATAGAAATTTTGTTGAGGCAAGTCCCATGTTTCTGAGGCTGAAATAACTAGATTTGACTTCTCTCTGGGGTGTGTAGAAACGATTTGTCTGGGAGAGGAGTATCTGCCGGAATATGCTTTGTTTTCATAGTGGATATTCGATGAGTAACAAGGCCTCGCTTTCTCTTGTGAGAAGTTCAGGCAAGCGACAGTAAGTCAGAGCAGGTTATCCAAAATAAGTTTTGTTTGTGCTCATGCTTAGCTACTGTGAGTAAGGTAACGTGTGTCACAGTGGTTGGAAAACCGTAAGTCATTGTACAAATTGTACTGGTAGTGGTCATCAGCAGAGTGATATGGGTTAAAGGTAATGATAGACATTACCTAGGAACTGATTACAGGTCAATTAGAAAAAAACAGATCACTGGTCATTGCAGTGTTAGGGACCAAATGTAAAATGTTACCGGACAGACATAGGATAAATCGTTTAGCAAAATATTTTTTCCCTTAGGTTGTAATTAAGGTTCTTGAAATTGGAGAATTTTATTATTCGTGCCATATGGCTTTTCCATGGCTGGCCGTAGAATCTGAGCTGGAAGCAGCTGTAGAGAAAAACCAACTCGTCCTACCTCCCACCTCATGCAGGAGTTTCTCTACAGTATCTCTGACAGTAGTTCGTCTGGTGTCTGCTTGAACACGTGCGGAATGACGAGAGCACAGTGTTTCACCGCTCAGCCTAATCCATCTGTTGGCCAGCTCCGATTGTCAGAAAGCTTTTGACTTGTACAGAGCCCAAAACCTGCCTTCCTGGAGCTGCCGCCCACTGGTTCTAGTTCCGCCTTCCTGCACAGCCGCAGGTTCAGCCTTCCTCTCCCAGGACAGATCGTGGATTTCTTTGACCGTTGTGGGTTTCTCTTTATCGTCTGTTGTACAGGCTGAACACCTCAATTTACTTAGATATTCCTCTATGACATTTTCCCCTGGTTTCTCATCAGTCTGGTCACCTTGGATTGTGTGGATTCCAGTGATCCACAGTCTTCTTAAAATTGATAACTGAGCACAGTCTCACAAGTGTGAGGCAGCCGGCACTGAATACTGTGTGACCCTTATCTTTTAATCTGGACACTGTACCGTAATTGCTGTACGGTCCGTATTTTACGAGCAATGACATGCTGTCAGCTTGTACTTGGAAACCTCTAGAATAGTGATTCTTAACTGGGGGCAGTTTTGCTCCCCAGAAGATACTTAGTAATGTCTGGAGACATTTTTGGTTGTCATACTAGGGAAGTGCTACTGCAGTCCAGTGGGTAGAGGCCAAAGATCCTATTAGACATTCTGTAGTATACAGGACGGCCCCCTGCAACAAAGAATTACCTGGGCCCGGATGTTGATTGGCTGTTTTCCAAAAAAGTCTTTATTTACAAAACAGCCAGTGGGCTAGATTTTACCCACTGGCTGGAGTTTGCCAACCTCTGGACTAGAACATAGGGAGCTTAGGGAATAGTTGAAAATAAGGACGGAAAGGTAGCAGAGATCCAGACATGGAAGGCAGTGATAACATGCGAAGGGCTTTGGACTGTATTGAGGAGATAGCTGGGAACCACTGAAGGTGTCTGTGCCAAGGATTGATGTGGTTAGAGTAGCATTTTAGAAATATTGGTCTGGTAGCAGTGGTGGCTTGATGGCCCTGTTAGGAGGGGTTGTAGTTTAGATTTGGGGTTTCGTTTGGGTCTGATGAAGGGTAATGGCCTTGTGTTTGAAGAATGGATTGGGTATGAGTCAAAGGATTCATCCATTTTTCCAGGTATGCTGAGTTCTTCCCTGTTGTAGTTCATGGGCCCCGCAGGTGACTGATGGAACCTCAAGACTGGAAACAAGTAGTTAGAGTGCACGGCGACAGGTGCTTTAACAGAGGCCTGTTCAGAGTGCTGTGTCAGGCTCAGGAGAAAGCGTCAGACCCTGCTGCTCCCTCACCTTCTGGGAATGGTGAGTCCCTAAGAAGAATCAAGAGGACAGGTGGAGGAGGAGGTTTGGTGGAGAAACCGATGAGTTTGTTTGGAGTGTAGTGAATGTCTAGTCCTTGAGGAAAAGTAAATCAAACAAGTTGAGAAGCCCATTAGAAGTGTAGATCTGACGTCAAGGAAATGGCTCGGGATTCATGAATGGGCAGTAAGTAGTTCAAAGCATGAGCAGTTTACTCCAGGGAGGAGTAAGAGTTGGTCTGAGAATGTCAAGGTTAAAAAGAGAAAGAGGAACCAGAGATCACATACTCAAAGAGATGGGTGGAATACGGTGCCGTGGAAGGCGAGGGGAGAGTGTCAAGAAGCGTAACCATTCTATGTGACCCTGCAGAGGCGTTGAGGGACCGAAGAGAAGCCATTGGTTCTGTGTCTGTGCCATTGATCACACCCTGAGCAGTTTTTCGGTAGAGCACTGGGGGCTGAGGCCGGCTTCCAGTGATGGAGAAGTGAGTGGGTGGTGAGGAAACCGGAGGAAGGAAGTGTCAAGTTGGTTTAGGGTTTTTTTACTATGGTAGTTGGAGGAAGAAGAGTGATGAGGTGGTAGCAGCTCAAGGGTGGGGGGTTGGGGAGAATCATTTCTTTAGCACAGAAAACTTGAACATGGCTTAGAGCCTAAACTGCAGGCCATCCTCAGTTAATGATTACTATGTGAAAGTGCTTCGAGAACAAATGTTTGGGAAACAGTTAAATCGAGACAGAGGTTTGTTTACTTTGGAATTTCTCTGAGTTGTTGATGTGTTCATAACTATGAAGGAAGGAAATGCAGAATTCTCCAAATGTTTTGGACCTGGGAAACCATTTCCACGTCTTATTTCCAGGGTCGGTATTTTGTGGAACACACTTTGGGAAATGCTGATCTAGGCAGAAAAGGAGGAGATGGTAGGGAGGGAATGATTATGCAATCACTTATATGAGCTGTCACTTTCCCACTATAGATCTTCCTTGACTTAGGGCGGGGTTATGTCCCGATAAACCCATCTTAAGTTGAAAATAGTGCAATGAGGACACCTAACCTACAGACCTCATAGGTTAGCCTCGCCTGTCTTAAACATGCTCAGAACTCTCACATTAACCTACAGTTGGGCGGAATCATCTCAAAGCCAGTTTTATAATAAAGCGTTGACCAGCTCGTGTAATTGAATACTATACTGAAAGCGACAAACAGAATGGTTGTATGGGCGCGGAATGGCTAGAAGTATATCAGTTGTTTACACTTGTGATCTCAGGGCTAACCGGGAGCTGTGGCTCCCCGCTGCTGCCCAGCGTCACATGACAGTACCTTACCTCCTATCATTAGCCTGGGAAAAGATCCAAATTCACCACTTGAAGTACAGTTTCTCCTGGACGCACTGTAAAGTGGAACCATTATAAGGTGGGGACTGTACTTGCAGCCTGCTTTACCATTCATGCCTTCAGGTCTTGATAGTCATGCTGAGTGGATAAGGGGGGCTGTGACCACCCGGTTCAGTCTACTATGGATTTAGCTCACTGTACTTTCATCCCACTATTTCTTTCCATTCTGTCCATGAAGCCTACATGGAAGATTCTAGAAATTTAAAAAAATCAATTGATGTGAGGTCGGTTGAGGATTTAGGCAGAAGCATCAGTGGCTTTTAGTCTTCATAAATGTTGCTTAATGAATAGGCATTCAGGGGGCTTGACTTCCTGAAGCACCATCTTACGTTAGCTTTTGCTTTAACAGTGATTGGGGCAGAGAAGGACACATAAATTCATTTAATTGGCCTGAAGAGGCTGATGTTTATGACTCTCTGTTAATATTTTTCATGATTTCTCTACTCCCTCTTTCCCCCTTTTTCTTAAAAACATGGTCTTTTCCCTTCATCTCCACGTGCAGGTATTACTCTTGAGAAATCAAATCATTTGATAACTAGTTAGTCTTCTTGGCTTCTCAAGCAGCTTGTTTTCTGAGTCAGATTTTAGCCTGATTTTCCTGTTTACCCCTGATCCTTCCATTGTTTCCTGAGGTGTGTAGTTGGCTCACCTGTTACTTCACTTTTCTCCCTCGTGCTTGTCTTGCATGAAAATAAACCAGCCAGGACCTTGCCGCAGGTACTGGCTTCTCCTCCCACAGGGCCGCGGCCATTCTCCCTCTAACTTCACGTGTCTTGTTTCCATACTTGCTGTCTTACTACCATCCAGCTGTTGGTAGCTTTGAGAAATCTCCAATCAGAATATGTCATTCTGCGCAAGATCAGCATTCTAAAGAGTGCTCCTTTCATGCCTTTCTATTCTGGGTTTCTGAGCAGCTGGGTTCATGTAGTCCATGGTTTCCCAAACTTTCTTGCATCTGTGTCTTCGGGAGAACCTGTTATCAGAACCTGTTCATCTACCTCAGTACGAACCACAGCGGTGAACATTAATGTACCCCCCTGTGGCCAACTGACCTTGCCCCTTTGCTGCTGAATATTTGGCCAAGAAGTCTGAAGAAATCCAAGAAATCCTATACCATATGTGTCTTCACGACTCACCAAAATATTCCGGTACGTCGATTGGAAAAGAGTATCTTTCTTTTCTACCGAGAAGCAAGGTTACAGAGATGCTTTGTGAATTAGGCTGCTTGCTGTATTTAGTAAGTGACACTCCAAGAGGAGTTTTGGGTTTTTTCTTAGTGTGACAGGTTTTTAGTGTAAGAATAAGAGGAGGGGCACCTGGGTGGCTCAGTAGGTTAAGCACCCAACTCCTGATTTTGGCTCAGGTCAGGATCTCACGGTTCCGGAGATGGAGGGCCATGTTGGGCTCTGCGCTGACAGCACGGAGCCTGCTTGGGATTCTCACCCTCTCTCTCTACTTCTCCCCTACTCGCACGTGTGCACTCTCTCTCTCTCTCTCAAAATAAATAAACTTAAAAAAAAAAGAAGAGGAACATTTTGAATCTAGTGTTTTGCAGTATGTCCTTTCCTTTGGGAGACCTAGTTCCAATCTCATTCCTTATGAGAATCCCTCAGGCAGTAGAATGATCCACTCTGACAACCTGATGTTGCTGATTCTCCCAGAGGGGAACTCCGTGCTTTTAGTCTTTGCATACTGTGATTACATTTCTTCCCAGGCTCCCTTCTGCACTCCCACAGAATTGCCATTCAGAACTAGGACCATTTCTGCTTGAAATTCTAGTGTTAAGGATCCACTCACTCTCTCCACATGCTTTTACTCATCCGGTATCTACTTTTGTCAGATATCGGGAAGGTCAAAGAAATAATCCCTGCCCTGGAGGGCTTGGACTCCAGCACGGAGACTGCTGGAAGCTGTGCCTGCCGGTAGGAATCCAGGGCGGGAAGCATTTTCCATTTACCACCAGGAGAAGCCATTTTATGGGCACTTCCCTGCCTGCCTGCGGGTGTGGTATGTGCCTCTCCGCAGCGGTCGGCATTTCTGTCACCAAGGCCCGCTGGCCTGGAAGAGGGATGGAGGTGGTTTTGTGTACATACTGGTTTTACAGCATGGGGCCGCGGGAATAACAGGTCTAAAATTTTCATTTCATATATACTGCACCTATTGGATATTGCTAACATTTTGCTCTTGTAGGACATTGGAGAATGAACCCAAATTTTACTGTTTTTCTCTTATTTAAATGAAGCCTGTTTCTTAAAATTGTGTCTTCTGTGAAGTGCGAAGGGATAATTTAGTCCTCGGTTCCATCTTTGTTCTGCTTTATTCTGTGTGGCCTTGGGCAAGCTGCTCTGTTTCCTCTTTTGTAAAATCGAAATAAAAATATCCCATTGCATTTTGTGAAGATTAAATGAGATTTATTCATACATAAATATATAACAGTATGTGCATAAAAACATTCAGCACAGTGTGGTTGTTCAGTGAACGCTCATTTACTTTCTGTCCCTCGGAGGCCCACGAGGTTCTCAAAGGAGGTTTGAAGGCAATCTCCGGTTTCAGAAGAGGTTGAAAATGGCCTCTGTTAGGAACTCTTGGGAAGCATTCTCTCTTAAAACAAGGTTATGAATTGTGGTTGGGTTCCAGGACAGCCTGCAGAAGCCCCAGTAACCCCTGATTCGCTGAGCCCGTTGTATTAATATCGCTATGGAATGTGGACTGCTGTTTATGCTCAGGAGAACATGTTTTTAGTCCTCCTGAGGGGCTCTGTGAACACCAGCCCTCATCACCGGTAGTCTGTCCCCTTTGACTTCCTTAGCACCTGGCCACTGAAAGTTACGTCCATGGTGGACATTTGGAGCACCAGGCAAAGCTCAGGGCTCATTTAAAAAAAGACACCCTATTTCGGGTGCCTGGGTGTCTCTGTCGGTTTAACGTTCCAAATCTTGATTTCGGGCTCAGGTCATCTCCCAATTCGTCAATTCGAATCCTGTGTGCTGACAGCGTGGAGCCTGCTTGGGATTCACTCTTTCTCTCTCTCTCTGCCCCTCCTCTGCTCACACCCTCTTTCTCTCTTCCTCAAAGTAAAATAAACATTTAAAAAATAAAAATAATAAAAGTCTTTTAAAAATAAAATTAAAAAGCACCCTTTTTATTGAGTTGTGATTGACATGTAACATTGTTAGTTTCAGATGTATAACGATGATTCAGTATTTGTATACATTGTGAAATGATCACCACACATAGTTGTGGTTTTTTTCTTATGACGAGAACTTTCAAGATCTCCTTTAGCAGCTTTCAAATATACAATATGGTACCATTAACTTTAGTCACTGTACTGTACACTGCATCCCTGTGACATAAGGTATTTTATGAACCGAGGGGTGTTCTAGCCAAAAAATAAGGACTCCTATTACTCTGGTGGTGGTGGGAGGGGGAGATGCCTAGTGTCCGCTGGGTGCCTGCTTTTGCTCATCACTGTGTTGGGGGCTTCAACATGGTTTTGTATTTGATCTTCCTAACAGTTTATAAGCTAGATACTGGTATCTATAGTAGCTACAGATACGGATCTAAGCCCTTATTTTACAGATGAAAAAAAAGTCTTCAAAACATAGTAACTAGCAAGTGGCAGAAAGGAGGTTTGAAGTAAGGACTTTCTGGATGCCAAAGCCTGTGCCTTTCTCTCAAATGCACCACCTTGGTAGAGACCTGGGGGAGACTCCCCTACTGAAGCCCGTTAGCCATGGAAAGGGCTGAGCGATGAGGGGCAGCAGGACAGCATTAGTTCTGCAAGGGTAAAAGGCTGTGGTGTGGGAACCGCTGTGTGAATTCAGCTCTGGCAGTGGGCGGTGGGAGGCCCGATGAAGAAGTGGGGTCAGTCAGAGCCCTTACATTTCTTTGAGCGCTGTGGTTGCACGTTGTGGAGTAGAAAAAATGAGATGAGTGCCGGCCTGGGAACAGAGTTGGTATTGGAGAGAGAGGTGGGAAATCCCTAGTGTTGAGGAGGGCTGGTCAGGCTGGTCATTGATTTGTGAGAATACTCAGTGCTAGGTGCTCAGGACCAGAGACTCTCTTTCCTCATTGAACGTGGGGTTGGTAAGGAGTAGACTCTGGTTCTCTTGGTCCCTCATTTCTTTTTCCTCTAGCAGAAACCCAGCCTTTTTTCTTTTCTGAAAAAAAAAATTTTAATGTTTATTTACTTTGAGAGAGAGAGTGAGCGAGCATGTACTAGCACACATGTGAGTTGGGGAGAGGCAGAGAGAGAGAGAGAGAGAGAGAATCCCAAGCAGGCTCCATGCACAGCATGGAGCCCAACATGGAGCTCAATTCCACAAACCATGAGATCAGGACCTGAGCTGAAATCAAGAGTCAGAGGCTTAACCAACCGAGTCATCCAGCACCCCGTTTCCTTAAGTTTTTTAAGCTTTCGTCTCCTGGAGTCCAGTATTTAATTTTCTCATTTTTGCTTGCCTCATTTTCCTTTCCTTCTCTGAGTCTGTTGACTTACCAGGCAATCATCTTTGTTAAATATTTTTCTTTATTCTAGAACTACTCAAAACACCTTGTAAACCAACGTCAGTTCTCTGAAAGTTCATGCTTCTTGCTTTTGATAGCATTGGACCCCATCCTCAGTGAGCTTACTCTGTGCCTGCTCCGTGCTCATTGCCGTAGGAATCAACAAATGTGAGAGGCCACATAGGATAATAAAAATGAATCAGGTCTTCAGCTCTTTTAGAGAAACACATTCTTCATTATCCAGTAGACTCGTCAGTGACATTATGTTCATATTATAGACGATGCTAGTTAATTTCAAGAAGCGAATGAATTCTGTGTCACCTCTCCCTCAGGTGGTTTAAATTCAGCTTGAGAAGCCTTTCTCAGTGGTCCCCAAGTCTAAGTTAGATGCTTTTTCTGTTTATTTCTATTCTCACATCCATTATCAGTACAACTTCTCATGCCATACTGGTCTATTTGTTTGATTCTCCTCTTTTTTTTTTTTTTTTAATGTTTATTTTGAGAGAGAGCTTGAGCAGGGAGGGGGCAGAGAGAGAGGGTGAGAATCCCAGGCAGGCTCTGCGCTGACAGCTGATGCAAGGCTTGATCTCAGGAGCAGTGAGGTCACTACCAGAGCTGAAATCAAGAGTCAGCTGCTTAACCGACTGAGCCACCCAGGTACCCCTGCTTGATTCTCCTCTTGACCCTGAGCTCCTTGAGAGCAGGGACTGTCTTTTCTGTATTCCAGCACCTTGGACAATACAATCCCTGTGACATAATTTTTTGAACACATGCAGGTGTGATAAACCTTACTTGTATTTAAGTGTACCACATGTTGCAACACCTCTGTGCCCATGAAACCATAACGCGTTTTTTGCAACTTCCTGTTCTGATCCAGTTTGAGGAGTTTTGTGAAATTTGGTGCTGTTTTAAAAGGATTCTGAAAGACACAGAGCAATGACTTCCGTTTACTGCCTGCCTCCTGATGGAGTGAGAGAGCGCTCGATCTTCGGCATGTTATTGGGGACCACGCCTTGGCGGTCCACCTGGCTGTCCCACCTTTAGACACAAATGGCTTCCCCAGTCCGCATCCTCTCCCAGCTTTCTCTCTGGTCTCTCTCTCTGCAATCAAGTTCCTTGAAAGAGTAGTAACAGTCACTGTCTTCAGTTGTGTGCGCTTCCCCAACTTCTCAAGACCAACATTCTGGCTTGTGTTCCTCCTCCTCCGGTGAAGCTTATCTTGTCCAGGCACTTATGACCTGGCAAGCTGGCCGTGTCCAAGGAAGTTGTGTTTGTTTTTTGTTTGTTTGTTTTTTACATTTATTTATTTATTTATTTATTTTGAGAGAGAGAGACAAAGAGAGAGAACACGAGCAGGGGAGGGACAGAGAGAGGGAGAGAGAATCCTAAGCAGGCTCTGTGCAGTTTGTGCAGAGCCCGATGTGGGACTCAGTCTCACGAACTGTGGGATCATGACCTGAGCTGAAATCAAGAGTCGCTTAACCGACTGAACCACCCAGGCACCCCTCCAAGCAAGACTTTTTTTTTTCAAATTTTTAATGTTTTATTTATTTTTGAGAGACATAGAGAGACAGCATGAACAGGGGAGGGTCAGAGAGAGAAGGAGACACAGAATTCGAAGACAGGCTCCAGGCTCTGAGCTAGCTGTCAGCACAAAGCCCAACGCAGGGCTCGAACCCACGAACCGTGAGACCATGACCTGAGCGGAAATCGGTCACTTAACCAACTGAGCCTCCCAGGCGCCCCAAGAGAGGCTTTAATAAAAGCCCTCTCTGCTACATCTGACCCAATTGACCATCCTTCCTTCGTCACTTGTCAGCCTTGTCACTACTCTCCTCAGCATTGAGTCCTGCTGGTCTTGTTTAGTTGTATACTCATCCATTCCTTCCTTCCGCAAACATGAATGTTGTGCCGCTCCTCCACCAGGCTGGCCACCCAGGTTGTGACCCTGCTCTCGTGGACCCTACAGTCCACCAGGAGAGTAGCCACTCATTCATTTAACTCAACAAATATTTATTTAATGCCTGTTTCCCAGCTACTGCCATGCCTACCAACTAAAGAGGTAAAGCTATAAAACCCGTTCCTTGAGGAAGGAACTTTTAGTGGAAGCTTGTGTAGGCCAAGTGAAAAACCTGGATGGGAGTACGGGTTGGCAGGGCAAGGAGACGGGGAGGGATGGTTAATTATTGATGGCGCTGTTACTTATAAAGTTCTCACCTGCAGCCGCATCTCAAGAATGAGAGGCTGCTCTTATCACTCACCATTGTTGAGGCGCCTTGGTTGAGACATGCCGCCCCTTCATTGCGGCGGCCATAGTCCCGCTTCTCACTTCCTGGTCGGTGACTGTTTTGAAATCTCCACCTGGCAGAAGCAAAGGGGTATTCAGTCTTGATGGGAAGTCAGGATATACGTGTGAGAGGATCATTAACAGCATGGGCTAAGTGTCAAATGAGCAGTACAGTTAAATATTGTTGGGTCAGAGAAGGGCCCTGTCACTCACACATGGGGTGATCCTGGAAGGGCTTGGAGGTAGTGAGGCTTGAATGGAAGGAAGAGAGATACTCAGAAAATCAGAGAAGGAACCAGACCTTTCCAGCAGAAAGGAAGGAGGGAGCAGAGGCAGGCAAGTGGGACTTCAGGGTGGTGACTGGGGAAGAGGGCCTGCTGCCTGTAAGGCCCCCCTGGAGCCGGCTGTTGGACTGGTTCTGGAGCACTGTGGTCAAAGGCAGAGGGTACCTACTGGGGGGACCTTGAATATCAGGCAAAGGGACCTTAGCATCTGAGCCTAGAGACAGCCTGGGGAGAACACTGCTTTAGAACAGATCTGGCAACAAGTGGCTCCAGACCTACTGGCATGAGACATGACAGTGCCTGGGCCAGTGATACAGCCCCACAGATGTTTACGGAGCGCTTCCTGCGTGTCAGGGGGAGGGTGAAGAACGAGTAGTATGTGGGAGAGCACTTGCTAAAGACTTGTGCAAGACTGTGTTGGGGGTTGGGCAGAGCAAGAAGGAGCCAGAGGGAGACAGGAGGAGTCCGGGCTCCTCCCACCCTTGCACCCACAGACTTTAGGGTTTGGCAGACGGTGGCCCATGGGCCAAATCCATCCAGATGCCTGTTTTCGCAGAATGGCTTATATATTTTTGAATGATTTTTTAACTTATTTTTTATTAAAAAAATTTTTTTCCCTAATGTTTTATTTATTTTTGAGAGAGAGAGACAGCATGACCAGGGAAGGGTTAGAGAGAACCTGAAGACAGGCTCCAGGCTCCGAGCTAGCTGTCAGCACAGAGCCTGATGCGGGGATTGAACCCACGAACCGTGAGATCATGACCTGAACCGAAGCCAGTTGCTCAACCGACTGAGCCACCCAGGTGCCCCTGAATGATTTTTTTAAATCAAAAGAATAGCATCTCATAATATATGAAAATGATATGAAATTCAAATTCCACTGTCCATAAAAAAAGTTTTTTGGAGCACAGGCTGGCTTGTCCATTTAGATATTGTCTATGGCTACTTTCACATAACAGTGGCAGGGGTGAGGGGTCATAACAGAGTCCGCATGGTGTAATAGAGTCCACATAATTGTGTCCACCCTTGAGTCACACCCGCCTTATCTCAGTCCCTTCACTCTGAAACTGCCTGTCCCTCTTCCCACCAGAGGCTTTTCCCTCCACCGGGCTTTGAAATATCCTTCCATTCTTTATATTCCTTTCAGACCCTCAGCTTCTCTTTTTTCTAGGACCTTTCACCTTCCAAATATGCTCAGGACCTGCCCTACTTCACAAACAAATCTTCAATTCAGAAGTCCGCCCAGGCTCCTGTTGTCCACCTCTCCACCTCTACCTCCACTTCCTCTTTGGTCCATTCACCTTGACCCAGGCTTCGGGCCCCAGCAGTTCATTAAAACTTAGCCTTTTTTTTTTTTTTTAATTTTTAAACATTTTTTCATTTTTTTTCATTTTTGAGAGAGAGACAGAATACAAGTGGGGGAGGGGCAGAGAGAGAGGGAGACACAGAATCTGAAGCAGGCTCCAGGCTCTGAGCTAGCTGTCAGCCCAGAGCCAGACATGGGGCTCAAACCCACGAACCATGAGATCATGACCTGAGCCGAAGTCGGTTACTTAACCGACTGAGCCACCGAGGCGCCCCAAAACTTAGCCTTGTTAAGTCATTAGTGATTCCTAGCTGCTGGATCTAGAAGGTTCCTCAGACCTATCTTGTTTTCTCCGACATTTCCGGTTTTGATCATTTTTCCTTGAGAGCCTTTTTTCTTCTTTTTTTTTTAAAAAAAATTATTAGGAGCGCCTGGGTGACTCAGTCGGTTAAGCACCTGATTTCAGCCCAGGTTATGATCTCAGGGTTGTGGATTCGAACCCTGTGTCAGGCTCTGTGCTGACAGCTCAGAGCCTGGGGCCTGCTTCAGATTCTGTGTCTCCCTCTCTCTCTGCCCCTCTCCCACTCGCTCTTTGTCTCTGTCTCAAAATAAAATAAAGATATAAAAAAATTTTTTTAAATAAGTAAAAATTTTTTAAAGGTTTATTGAGAGAGTGAGAGAGAGACAGAGTGCATGAGGGGGAGGCACAGAGAGGGAGACACAGAATCTGAAGCAGGCTCCAGACTCTGAGCTGTCAGCACAGAGCCCGTCATGGGGCTTGAACTCACAAATGATGAGATGGCGACCTGAGCTGAAGTTGGACACTTAACCAACTGAGCAATGCAGGTGCTCCTCTTTTTTTTTTTCTTAATTTTTCTTTTTTAATTTTTAGAGAGAGAGAGAGAGCGTGAGCAGGGCAGAGAATCAGAGGGAGAGAGAGAGAGAGCAAGAATCTCAAGCAGGTTCCACACTCAGCACAGAGCCCCACGCAGGGTTTGATCCCATGACCCTGTGATCATGACCTGAGCCAAACTCAGCCCCCTTGAGATCCTTTTTCTCTCGCCTTCTGTGTCATCATTCTCCTTTGCGTCTTCCTGCTTCCCCAGTCCGTTCCCCTACTCACCTGTCAGTGGCTTCACTTCTTTTACCAGCACCTTATACATTGGTGACTTTCTGGGGTGCCTGGCTGGCTCAGTTGAGCGTCTGGCTTTGGCTCAGGTCATGATCTCACGGTTTGTGGGCTCAAGCCCCACATCAGACTGTGTGCTGACAGCTCAGAGCCTGGAGCCTGTTTCAGATTCTGTATCTCTCCCCCCCTCCCACCCCCCCCTTCCCCTGCTCATGCTCTGTTTCTCTCTGTCTCAATAATAAATAAACACACAAAAAATTTTTTTTAATTGGTGACTTTCTGAGCTCTGGCCTTTGTCCTCTTACTAAGAGCTACGATTGTATTATATACCTACTCTGTGCCAGTCACCATGTTTAAATGCATTACACAAATTATTCCCGATCCTTACAACAATTCTAAAAGATAGGTTTTATTTTCTCCATATTGTAAATAAGGAAAGTGAGGTTTAGTGTACTTAAGTAATTTTCCCAAGGTTACACAGTAAATGGCAGAGCTGCGCTTGAACCTGAGCCCGCTCTGGTATACAGGTAGAGTCAGCTACGTGTACCAGGGATTCCTGCCATAGGCTTTCCTTTCAGTTTTCCGGCCTGTGTGTCAGACTGTCTACTAGACATCTTGTCCTGGAAGTCCTGGTGGCACCTCAAAGCCAACTCATTATCTCTCCTCCATCCCCTTTCCAGCCCCAGCTCAGTGGTGTGACCATCTGTTTAGTCACCCAGGCCATACTCTTGCCCGAGGCTTTCTCTCCCTATCCCCTTCCACTCCCCAGGTGCCATCGCGGCCAGTCATTCCTCCTACTTTAATTTCTCTGAAATTCATCTCTCATGCTGTCCACTCTCACTTGCCTGTTTGGGTTCTTCTCATCTCCCTCCTGGACTGTTGTCCCTCTTCTCTTAATTTCCATCCCTTCTTCTGTTCTCTTACCCTTCCCGTCCGTCCTCCACTAGGCTACCGGAAGGATCTCTCCTAAACTACAGATCTCATTTGTTGCTCTCTTGGTTGAAACCCGTTGGTGATTCTCCATTGTCCTGTTCCTCTACCCCACAGTTTAACTAAGGAGGCCTCACTTTATTTTTCTCGATCTTTCTCCTTCCAGCCTCTTAACCACTGCAAGTGTGTTGTGGTTCACTGTACCAGCACACCTGTATCCCTGCAGTTCCCAAGGTGTCACCTCTTTCTGGAACGCCCTTGTCTCTTCCTGGTTTATCTGAGGACCACCTCAGTGTATCCCTAAAACAAACAGACAAATGACAAACACTTCAATTCAGAGAGAAGAGCTCAGCTTCTGAGCCTTGACTCTCCAGTCTTCCCCCGAGGGGTTAGGGTTGCCCTTGTAGCATTCCCCAGGCACCTTGGGCACGTCTCTGTAGTCAGACTCAGCACGGCATATAATAATTAGTGCATGTCTACCTCCTTAACATTGGTACTCCTTCAAAGCAGAGATCTTTGTCTTGTTCACTTGTTTGTCTGTGGGATCTAGCTTGCTGCGTGGGACCTGGTAGTTCAGTAACTATGGAATGAACACTAGCAGTGTTGTTGGAGATGTGGGCTGAGGCTTTGGAGAAGAGTGGGGGTCAGTGGACAAAGATGTTCACGAAAGCTGAAGAGTAGACAACACTAGTACCCTGGTGCGTGTAGCATCAGATCATTTACAGCGTATTTTTTACTACTGTTTGGTTTCATTTTGATCCTCGCCAAAGCACTGTGAGACAGGCAAGGCAGGCCCTAATCCTCACATTTGAGAAGTGAAGAACTGAGGCTCAGAGCAGCGAAAAGACTTGCCAAAGGTCTTGAACATAAATTTCAGAAATTGCTTCTCCCCCAGCCGTGTCCCATGCTGCTTTCCATGCACCGGGATGGGTGTGGGAGAGTCTGGGCATGAGAGAGAAGTGCCAGAAGGTGAAAGGACAGGAATGGCTCCGAGAAGGTAAAGAGAGCCCCAAGGAATTGCTGTGTTACGAAGGATAAACTTTTAGGAGGGGAGGTCATCATTGATGAGATAGTTTACAAATAAATGAAGGAAAATGGAAAAGGATGGAAGGGTTTCATCACCAGGAAGCACAAGAGAATGTCCTACAGTGAAACCAGCCTGACGAGTTGCCAAGTCCTTAAAAGGAATATGTGGGCATCAAGGAAGAGGGAGGCACACGTGAAAGTGAAACTGAGAGACTGGCATTTTGAGAAATGTCATTCCAGCAAATACTCCAAGAAATTCATGGTACAGTATTTTCATTTCGTAGACTGGAAATCACACCAGGGAAATAATGCTTGATGACTGAGTGTATCAATATCAGGGTATTTCAGACTCAGTTTAACATTGGGCAGTTCCAGTCCGGGTGTGGTGCCGTAGGGCAGGGTGTTTAATCAGGCCTTAAGACAGAACCAAAGTCGTGTTTCATTATAGGTAATTGTAACGGTAGAGGCCCACCTTTAGAGGCCAGATGTGGGCTAGAGTCTGGAAACCCCCTTCTGTTCATTTAGAGTATTCCTGTACCTACAAGTTCAACTCGTGCCCGTGACTTGTTATTTGTTGTTCAGAAGTGATCTAATCAACAGGAAGACTTCCCCGCTTTGTCGTTAGAGGCTGTTTTCTGTGTTGACAGTACAAACCTCTGTGTGTCGTCCACATCTCCTGCGGGAGTGGGGAGTCAGGCTCTGGGGGATGGCAGGACCCTGTTGATGGGGTGTCTTTTGTGTGCCAGGTAAAGCGGTACCAGTGCACCTTCGAGGGCTGTCCCCGCACCTACAGCACAGCGGGCAACCTGCGCACCCACCAGAAGACTCACCGGGGAGAGTACACCTTCGTCTGTAATCAGGAGGGCTGTGGCAAGGCCTTCCTCACCTCCTACAGCCTCAGGATCCATGTGCGAGTGCACACGAAGGAGAAGCCATTTGAGTGCGACGTGCAGGGCTGTGAGAAAGCCTTCAACACGCTGTACAGGTCAGCCTCCTCTCCAGCCCTTGACCCTGACCTCGCAATGGCAGAGCTCCCCTTGCCCTGCACAGATGTGCACTTCCAGGGCTTGAAAGAGCACGGCTGTGCTCAACTGTTTGGTCCGCTGAGGGAGCTTGTTACTTAAAGATGGGCATATGTTGGGTTGCTTGAATGTTACAGTATGTTTGCATTTAGATTTGTGTTTCCTGGAGTGATGTGCTGGCCCGGGGGGTTTTATACTTGGCCTGATTGCTCCCGTGGGCTCAGAGTCTTGGTACTAAGGCTTCCGTCATTTTCTTTCCTGCCTCACCTTGAAGAGAACTTTTTCCTGCCACTCATTAGCCAATTCTCCTTCACACTGTTTGTGTCAGGAGACTTGCATTAGCCCTCAACTTTGGGTCTGAAATAACAGACGGCAACAGCCAACACGTATAAAGCGCTCACTATGTGCTCAGCACTGCTCTGAGTGCTAATCCTCACAGCAGCTGGAAGCACAGAGAGGTGTTCTAACTGGTTCGAGGCCCCCCCATCTCGTAGGAAGTGGGACCAGGATTTGAGTCCCAGGCGGTCCTGTTGCAGAGTCACACTCCTACCCCTGCATACCATATACTTCTCTGAATTTCTCTTCGAGCAAAACATTTCAGATCCAGAATTCTTCTGCACTGGATCTGGAAGCACATTCGGTTGACGCGGGTCGGAGGCTCTGTCGCCCGTGGTGCAAACGACCAAGGGAAGTTTTCTCTGGCATATCTTGCAGGCTGAAAGCACATCAGAGGCTTCACACAGGGAAAACGTTTAACTGTGAATCTGAAGGCTGCAGCAAGTACTTCACTACGCTCAGCGATCTGAGGAAGCACATTCGAACCCATACAGGAGAAAAGCCATTTCGGTAAGTCTTAACTGTTTTCTGTCCATCACTGACCCGGTTTCAGCTGGGTGTCTCGATGTCCCCTAACGTTTTTCAAAGCGGAAAGAAAAGTCCCCACCCTGGTTCTTTGGCAGTGTTGGCTCTCCCTGGCACTGCTGTGAGCAGCTGCACACTGGAGGGGTAGCGATGGTTTCTAAGAGCATCCTTACTCCCGACTCAGACAGTGGGCTTTCTGCTTTCTGCTTTCCCTTTATTTGCAAGACGCATTTGTTGAAACTCACTTACAGGGGAGGCACTTTTATCAGTGCTAGAGAAATACTGAGATACACGCTCTTCTCTTAAGAACTTAGTCTGGTGGGAAAGAACCACAAGTAAATGGGCAGCATACGAGGCCGAGGCGCTCAGAGCACTCTGAGCACAGGGGAAGGGATAGCTACCTAAAAATCGAGATGGGGAGAGGAGGAGGTGATGGGAGGTAAGAATGCTGTTACTTTAGTTGTTGCTTCGTAATATGTGTGTATCTACACAAACAGAGGAGCATCCATTTTTGTCTACATATTTCAGTCTCTATATATTTGCACACATGTGTATTAATACATCCACGTGTAAATATATAAGCTTGCAAGAAGGACTTGTGTCATCGACTTTCTTCTCCACTCATAGCACATAGCATGGATCTATAAATAAATAAAAGCAAGAGTATTTCTTTTAAAGATCATTTTTTTATTTTAAGAGAGAGTGAGAGAGCACACACAAAAAGGGGAGGGGTAGAGAGACAGAGAATCCCAGATAGGCTCTGTGTGCAGAGCAGAGCCTAACACGGGGCTTGATCTCATGACCAAGAGATCACCATGTGAGTGGATATCAAGTCAGATGCTTAATCGCTGACCTACCCAGGCACCCTAAAGCAAGAGTATTTATTTTGTTGGTAAGTAAGCTGTATGCCCAACGTGGGGCTTGAGCTCATAACCCCGAGATCAGAAGTCACATGCTCAGCCTCTTAGGCTCCCCTAAAAGCAAGAATATTTACTTTCTGGTTGGTTGCTCTCCAGATTCTGTGAAGCTTGGGTTACTTCTTTCCCCCGTAGTGGGGGACTCTGATCTTTATTCAGTTACATGTATTTTTGTGATGGTCAAAACTGCTAATTTTTCTTGAATATTAGATGGAACTTTAGGCACTATAATTAAAAAGTAAAATGCTCCAGAGAAGCTTTCTTTTTAAAGAAGTTAAATACTTTAACTTACAAGAAAATGCATGAATGCATTCATTCATTCATTCATATAAATAGTTATTATTGGGGTGCCTTGGTGGCTCAGTTGGTTAAGCATCCGACTCTTAGTTTTGGCTCAGGTCATGGTCTCACAGTTCATGAGATCAAGCCCTGCATGAGACTCCACTCTGATGGGGCGGGGCCTGCTTGGGATTCTCCCTCCCTCCCTCTCTGCTCTTCCCCTGCTTGTGCTCTCTCTCTCTCTCTCTCTCTCTCTCTCTCTCTCTCTCTCTCTCTCTCTCTCAAAATAAACTTTTAAAAAAAGTTATTATTGAATGCCTGCTATGTGCAAGAACTACAGCAGATGTACAGAACTACTTGGACCCTGCCCTCAAAGAGTTTATAATCTAAGAGAACAGATAACAAATGGATACACATAAAGATAAAATAAGAATGCAAGTGACAGATGCCATAAAAGAAGCACATAGATAAGTCCCTCAGAAGTTCTCAGGAGGGGAAGATTGCTTCTGGCTTTGGTTATCAAGAAAGTAGGGGAGGAAGAAGTGGATCTTGACACTAAAGATTATAAATAAGTCATTACAGCCATGATACCGTATACATTATACAGCCGGTGTAGTTGGTACTGGTTTGTTTTAGTGTTATATTGTATGCTTCATGCCGTCAGTAGTACCCACTATTGAAATTCCTAGTATTCCACTGGCAGTAGATTTTTCACATCAGCTCTGATCGTCAGTAGCATTCTGTTAAGTAATTCATCAAAAGACTTTTAGTTTCAGAGCTCTCAACAGGTGACTTGTAGGACAAGAAATATTTATCCTGGGCCGTCAGTTCCCTCTGTTCCCAGATTTGTTACCTTTTCCAGTTACCTGTCTTCATTCCCACCTCTGAAGCCAATTTCCTCTATCAGATCTCAGTGTTCTGAATGTTTGTTTTAGGTTGAGCTTGTATTTATAAGAGATGTTGACGATAAAGGCCTGTTTACCTAATGACTGCTGTTTCTCTTTGCTTCCACAATGCACTTAGGTGTGATCATGATGGCTGTGGGAAAGCATTTGCAGCAAGCCACCACCTTAAAACCCACGTCCGCACGCATACTGGTGAGTGTTAACTACTTTTTACTTTTTATTTGAATCTTCAGCAGACCAGTAAACATCCGTGTTTCTGTCGAGACCTGTAGAGCTTTGCGGAGGGAGCAAGCCTAATCAGCTTAGCCTTCACCTGTGATGTTTGAGTTTCTGTCAGCGGTTAAAAACAAAAACAAAAAAAACCTAAGGTTGGACTCAGAAATCCAACCTAAGAAACGAAACCAGCACAGAGATTCTCAAAAAAAAAAAAGAAGCCAGGGGGAAAAACTAATCTTCTCTTTAAACTTGCCAGGAGAAGGCCATTTTTGCTCTACATTAAGTTTTAGGGCTGAAATGGTTAACATGTAATCTGTCCAACTTGTGATGACTATTTCCTGAGCCCTCATGAGAATATTCACGTCCCTCTGTTAGGGAAAAGTAGAAGTCTCAGTCCGGTGAAATGACTTTATGGTAATATTAACCCTACTTGTCATTCTTGCAGGTGAAAGACCCTTTTTCTGCCCCAGTAATGGCTGTGAGAAAACATTCAGCACTCAATACAGTCTCAAAAGTCACATGAAAGGTCACGATAACAAAGGACAGTCATACAATGCACTTCCAAATCACAATGGATCAGAGGTGCGCAGCATTTTGTCTCTCGTTTCGATCTAGGCAGCGCGGAATAGCAGTGATTGTTTGTGTATCGAAATAAAAGGTCAAGATGTCTTCTCTGTGTATCTGTCAGTGAGAGGGAAGAAATCAGGGCCAAGTTCTGTGTCTTTGTGTTGGCGTGGTATCAGCCAGAAATTTCACCAGGCGCCCTGGGCCTCAGCTTTTAATTCGGCTTTGCCTCCTTCCCATCGGGTTTGGTCCAAGAGGAAACAGAGGTCTCCGAACGGCTTCCAGAGGGTCAGCCAGATGCTCTAACAGGGTGTTCTTTTCTCATTCATGTCTGTGAAATGGCCCATCGGTACTTAAGTTGGAGACACAAATTAATGCTTTGCCTCTCACACCTTTGAATCTGTCATTGGAGAACCAGGCAGAGTCTAGGGTTTTTGCCCTTTTGAATCATGCATAGGCCAGAAGGTTTGAAAGCCACCAGCGGTGGGTGCTGAGCCACAGAACATGCCTCTGCAGAGTTTTAGCCAGTTTGTCCCTTCTTTGCCAGGCCCCTCCAATATATTTCCCTCTCCTACTGCAGGGAGGTCCTGGGAGAAATTTACTGTTTTTACTTCTCATGTGCTATTGGACACTTGTTGATATCTTTTAAACCTAGAGAGTCAGCGTTATTATTATCTTATTATTTCATAGATAAACTGAAGCACACTGACCCCCTTTTGAATAATGAAGTTTTTACTTAAAGTAGGTAATACAATTTTGATTTGGGGGGAGACTGCATACTTTGATTCTGTGCTTTCCAATTTTTAAATAGCAAAGGATCCCTTCATATGGACGCTGCCCCTTTATTTTATTAGTGATAATAACTCATATTTACTGAGTGTTTACCATGTGCCAAATACCATGAACTAAGTGTTTTTTATATGGATTATCTCACAAAAGCTCTATGAGCTCAATACTGTTATTATCCCCACATTACTGATACACTTGAGGTGAGGAGAAATGAAATAATGAAATTGTAATGATAGGCCAGGCGGTCCGATTCCGGAGCCTGGTTCTTGACCCCTCTATTGTAAGAGGCAAAATAACGTTAGTCGTGGGGCTGCAGCCTCTGGAGCAGAGCTGCCTGCATTCAGGTCCAAGCTCCACTGGTGATCCAGATGGATACCCTTCGGCAAGTGGCAACTTTGTGCCTCAGTTTCTTCATCTATAAAACCAGATAAAAATATTAAAATCTGAGAGTCTTTGTTATGAAGCTGCATGCATTAGGTTGTGATCAATCTTCTCATTTGTGTGACAATTCAAGGACACGTTAATTGGTGACAGCCGCAAAGCACTGGGGCATCCCGGTGGTCGGTATTCAGGTCTCATCTTCTCTGGATCGCTGCTCACTCCCCAGTGGAGGGACACTCCTCTCGTCTCAGGTTTTTAATGCCACCTAGATTGTCTTTGAGTCCTAAATATAGATCTCCAGCCCAGATCTCTTCCTGAACTCTAGACTTGTCCAGACAATCCCCACTTAGGATGGCTTGCCTTTACGTGTAGAAAAGCAATATACATTCAGTAGAAACCATACTTTGAATTTTGATTTGGATCTTTTTTTGGTCTTAGCTGTGGGCCATATCATCCTCTCTTATCATGCTGGGCAGTGGGAGCAAACCACAAGCTCCCATCAGCCCCGTGATCACGAGGGTAAACAACTGATACACTTAACACCTATTCTAGAGGCGCTGGGTGGCTCAGTCAGTTAAGCGTCCGACTTCGGTTCAGGTCATGATCTCACAGTCTGTGGGTTAGAACCCTGCATCAGGCTCTGTGCTGACAGCTAAGAGCCTGGAGCCTGCTTCAGATTCTGTGTCTCCCTCTCTTGCTGCCCCTCCTCCACTCACTCTCTGTCTTTCTCAAAATAAAGACATAAAAAAAAAAAAAACCAACAACAACTATTCCAGACCCATATAACTGGCCAGGTTTTGTCCCTTCTGGTACAGTATTCAATCAATTACATGAGCTAGTCAGCCCTTTATTATGAAATCAACTTGTGTTAGATCATCTTGCCCAACTGTAGGCTAATGTAAGCGTTCCGAGCATATTTCAGGTAGGTAGACTAAGCTGTGATACTTGGAAGGTTAGGTGTGCAATGCATTTTCGACTATCAGAACACAGCTGCACCATTACTTGAGGAAGATCTATATATTCAGCCTTCCTCTTCAACCTAGATCTCATCCCAGATCTCATTCGTCTCCTCAAATCTGGTGTGTCCAAACCTGCTCCTCTGCGGTCTTCCCCACCTTAGTAAATGGCACCTCTGATTTTTTTTTTTTAAGTGTTACAGGGGAAAGATCTTGGAGTAGTTTTTGATACCTCTTTCTATCCCCCTTATACCCCACATCTACCAGCAAAGTCTATCAGCCTTCCCAGGAAAACATATGTAGAGTCTCATCACTTCTGATAACTGGAGTTAGGCTGCTGTCATCTTTTGTCTGGATCAGTGCAGTAACTGCTAAGTGGACTTCCTTGCACCTTTCCCCCCTCTCTCAACTCCCATTCTGCCCTGACACAGACTCGTCTACATATTTCACCCAGAGCAGTCTGTCTTTTTTTTTTTTTAAGTTTTTTTTTTAACTTTTTAAATTTATTTTTGAGAGACAGAGACAGTGCAAGCAGGGGAGGGTCAGAGAGAGGGGGAGATACAGAATCCAAAGACAGCTCCAGGCTCTGAGCTAGCTGTCAGCACAGAGCCCGTGGTGGGGCTTGGTCCCACGAACCGTGAGATCATGACCTGAGCCGAAGCTGGACGTTTAACCAACTGAGCCACCCAGGTGCCCCCAGAGCAGTCTTTCTAAACCATAAGGCAAATAATGTCTGTCCTCTGTTCATGAGCCTCCAGTAGCTTCTTGTATCACTTATAGCAAAAGTCACAATCTTTACAGTGGCCCACGGGGCCTTATATTTCCAGTCTGGTCGCTTCTCTGGCCTGATATACTTCTCTTCCTCTCACTGTAGCCATCTGTCCTACTCATGGTGGCTTGAACAGGGAAGCCCATTCCTGCCTCTGGGCCTTTGTGCTTGCTATACCCTCTGCTTGGAACACTTTCTGCAGATATGTGCATGGCCCACACTCTTTCCTTCTCAAGTGCCAGTATCTGCTCATGCCAGTTTATCTAAGAGGCCTCCCCTGATTTAATAAAATGGCAGCTCCTACCCCAGCATTCTCTATTTCCTTTACCCTCCATAGCACTCAGCATCATCTTGTATTCTATGTATCTCTCTGCAGTTTTTGTCACTCTCTGCCTTCCCCTCCCTCCACCCCCAACTAGAATATAAGCTCTATGGTGGCGGGTACCTTGTTTTGTTCATTACTGTATCCCTGAGCCTGCGATAGTGCCTAATACATAACACATGCTCAGAGAATATGAATGGGAACATCTGATTCCTGAGGTAAGCAAGGTTACTGCTTCAAGTGTGTGAATTGCAGCTGGCATTCTAGGAATCCAGAGTTCAGAGTTAGCTGAGGCTGCCGTATTTGAAAAGTAAATCCTCAGGACTGCTCTGAGGAAGGATCCTGAGATCCTGGGGACGCAGTGGTACAGTGGAAGATGGACTTCCCATCAGAAGCACTGGGTTTGTGTTCTGCTAATTAGCTATGTGATTCTGGACAGTTCACAGCCAATCTTAGCATTAATTTTCTCTTATTCAAAATGGGAATATAAAATAATACTTCACAGGTTTATATGAATAGCAGATGAGGTTATGTGATATTGCTTTGTAAATGATAGAGCCAATTATACAAATACTGATTTTGTGTTATCACAGCTTTTTTTTTTTTTTTTTTAACTCTGGAGCTTGAGTCATGAGATAATTCTTGAACTCTTTATTAACCATCTTTAAGAAATATAATAAGTTCTTCTAAGAATATCAGGATTTAAACAGTTGAAATAGTTCACATAGCTCTTTTTCAGATGGTTTGTAATTCTCCAGGTAACAAATCAAGACATTTGGAACTGTAGGGACACTGGGATCAAGTGTTTTATTACATGCTATGCTACTATAAATCCTGATTGTTTGTTTTGTTTTGTTACTTAATTAGAACGTTTCTCTTTCACAGGATACAAATCACTCACTTTGTCTGAGTGACTTGAGCCTTCTGTCCACAGATTCTGAACTGCGAGAAAATTCTACTACAGTAAGTGTACCTGTGATACAGGTGTGAGAAAAATATGTGCAAGAATTGAGCACTCCCTGTGCTGGGAACACTGAAGGAGGCCAGTCTTTGGATCTTCAGATTGAGTTGTGTTCAATTACTGACCTCGTGGGGCTCCTTTGTCTTTGGTTTCATTTCTGATAGAACCTCCACGGGAGGGGTTATTCTCTCTGTTGCCTAATGCCTTTTGACCCTTGTCACTCACTTGATAACCTCTGGCCCAAGAAAATATCTTTCTTTTATTCATTTAGCAAATATTTGTTGCGTGTCTACTCCATCAGGCAGTGTCCTAGTGCGGAGCTTGTAGTGGTAAGAAAGTAGGTGTGGTCTGTCCTTAAGGAGCTGAAAATTAGTCTGCTGGAAGAGGGAGCCAGAATTCCAGTTTCTAGACTGTTTCAAGCCCTACCGGTCTGACCTGAGTCCCGTCTCTTTCTCTCTTTGAGCTCGCTGCACTGGGGTCCTGGAGGGGACTGTGTCTAGAAGCCCTCTTCCGAAAGACAACCCCGCTGTCTCTTGATCTGATCACTTCAGTTCACTCTGTTTGGCATTTCTCTGCCATTCCCATGGCTCCGGGATGTCCCTTGCAAGCCACTGCATAAGCCTGAGCTGATGCTCCTTTGGGAGTATCTGTGCTTTACTGTGTCACCAGCACTGATTGTTGCATTGTGTGCATTGTTGGCTGTTTTCCCGTGGTAAATAAACATTGCTCAAGTTAGATTTTCTGTTGAGTATATGCATACTAAGAAGGGATCAGTTTGATAGTAGGTATTTGAACAGAAGCTGAAAGACTCAGGAATGCCATGAAATGTGTGCTGTGTCTCACAGTATGATCCACGGAGTCATCTGCAGTGCTTGTGACAGCGTGGTTTCTCAGGCCTCACCCCAAGCCTACTTCATCAGTTTCTCAGGAATGGTATCTGCCACTGCATTTTTATATAAGCACCCCGAGGCTGGGGTTCTTCTGGTAATGTCAGAGATGCTCCTATCCCAGCAGCCCTCTCATAGAAAATAAATATATATGCTGGGCAGATGATCAGAAACAACTACTTGAAGGCACCAGAGAGCATCCCAAGCAGGCAGAGGTAATGCTTGGAAGAAGGAGCCCTTGGAGAAGTAGCCAAGGCACTGGGTGGGTTTTCAAGGTGTACAGCCTATCAGCCTCAGGCCACAACCCAGTTGACACCAAACAAGAGGGCTAAAACTCAGTAAACATTCAGTCTTGCTGGCTTGAATAAAACCGGAGGGCAGAGTTCAGAGCTCCCACAGCAGCACCTGGCAGGTGCAGGGGGACAGCCTGGGAAGGAAAGAGCCACAAAGTGGGAGCCCCAAGAGCTACGTATAAACTGGTTGGCACCTGAACTGTATGTGTGTGAGACAGATCCTAAGCAACCCAGCGAAGGCTGGGCACAGGTTGTGGCTGTCAAGCGACTTTCTTGAATATTCTGTTGATGTGGCTGTGCTCAAACTGAAGACAGAGTTTGCAGTTCAACCACAGCCACATCAACAGAATATTTAAGAAAACAAACACACTCTTCCAGGAGGTGTAACAGATTCCAGAGTCTCTACAGAATATCCTTGGCATTGTCCAGGGTAATCCAAAATAAGTGAATGTAAGAAGAAAAAGGAAAACATTACCCCCACTTAAAGAAAAAGGTACTCTGTGGAGACCAACCCCAAAGTGAGCGAGATGTTAGAATTAGTAGTCACGGATTTTTTTTAAGTTTATTTAAGCAATCTCTACACCCAAGTGGGGCTTAAACTCACGACCCCAAGATCAGGAGCCTCATATTCTACCAGCTGAGCCAGCCAAGCGCCCCAGTATACAAGAATTTTTAAGTAACTCTTGTACGGTTGAGGATGTAAAGGAATAGCTTGTAATAACTGAATAAAGAGGAAATATCAGCAGAGAAATAGAAACTTATGAAATGTACCAAATGGAAATTCTGGAACCGAAATGTATCTGGAATAAAAAATGTCCTGGTTGGGCGTAATAGCAGATTGGAAATGTCAAGTTAGGTTGAAGATGGATCAATAGCAATGAACCAATCTGAAGAACAAAGAAAAGCATTAAAATAAGTACTTCATAGGATATTTATGCATATTCATCTTTCAGAGCTAATGCTCTAAATGAAAGTTCTATACTGGATAGCCTCGATGCCCTCTGAGTTATGGAACCTACAATTTCTGGATATAATCTTTCTTTATTCTCAGAGATTGTTTTAAATGGTTTGGGAGTCCACTCCCTCAGCAGGGCCATGACAAATGAGTAAAGAGCTTTCTGGAGCCCTGGGGTCATCAGGTGAGATATCCTGGTGTGAGGGAACATTAAGTACCTGTAAAAAAAGAAAAGTCAAGGGGGGAGCCTTTTCTATCACAGTTTATATCAGCGAGAGAGAGGCTCTGTCCCTGGAGGTCAAGTTACATATGGTGCTTTCATCACCCACCATTTTTCCCAGAATTAGAAATATTCTCATGTTTAGCCTTTCATTCTAAGGCTACAATTTCTTGAAGGAATAGAATTAATTTTGCTTTGTTTTGCTTAAAAAAAATTGTTAATATCAAATGATACGTTTTGACGAAATCATCCTTTTATGGGTTTCTGGGCAGCCACATGCGTATGGGCATCCTGGAAGTGAGCTCTGCTTTGCTCAGATCTTTTGGTACAGGAGGGCTGAAGCCCCTAGGAAATGACTCTCTGGGCCTCTTGGCACTTGAGCTTCAGGACCCATCCTGGTCCCAGACAGCTCCCAGCGTCCTTGTCTCTCTGTGCCAGGCCCCAGAGGCTTAGCCTGTTCTGGTCTCCTCTACTTTTTGGAGCTGCTCAAACGTACTCTGCCCCCAGGGTTTGTGCCCTGCAGCCTGGCAGTGACTCAGTCACAGTCCTTTCAGCATTTTCCTTTTTTTTCCCTTATTTTTGTTTGTTTGTATTGTTTTGTTTTTAAATTTTTTTTAACATTTATTTATTTTTGAGAGACAGAGAGAGACAGATCATAAGCAGGGGAGGGGCAGAGAGAGAGGAACACACAGAATCTGATGCAGGCTCCAGGCTCTGAGCTAGCTGTCAGCACAGAGCCCGAGGTGGCACTCAAACCCATGAACCGTGAGATCATGACCTGAGCTGAAGTCGGACGCTTAACCAACTGAGCCACCCAGGCGTGCCTGTATTGTTTTGTTTTTAATTTAAAAGACTTGTTACTGAAGTATAATGTACATACGGAAAAGTACATCCAATCATAAACATACAGCTTCATGAATGATCACAATTCATCTCATCTGTGTAACCAGCATGCAAATCAAGAAACAGAACATTCCCAGTTCCCTGAAGCTCCCCACCCTCTGTGCCTGCTAATGACCTCTCCCTAAAGATAACCACTGCCCCAGCTTCTAACAGCCTGAGATGGACTTGGCCTGTGGTTGTGCTGTGTGTAATTGGGATCATGAGAGTCCTGCTGGTTTGCGCTGGCTTCCTTCTGGCAACATTATGTTGAAGAAACGTGTCCATGTTGTTACATGGTAGCAGATCACTGGTTCTCGCCGGTGAACAGTGTTACACTGAGTGTACCACAGATGGTTTTTTCTACTTCCCTTGGGTATTTGGACAGTTTTCGAGTTTGGAGCCATCACAGTGCTGCTGCTGTGAACGTTCTTGTGCCTGACCTTTTGGAGTCACACAGGCTAATCTTTTTAACAGTGTTACTGCTGATAATTTGAAAACATGTAAAACCAAACAACCACCATCACGAAGTTGCAGCACTTACAGGAGTTGTCAGCCCACCGCTTTTCAAACTGAGCTGCACCTCTTTATTGGGTTATAAAATAGGGGGTTAGGATCAGCATTTTAAGGGCATCAACACAATAGACAGTATCAGAAGACATTGCACGTGGTAGGGATAAACCTTGTTTCTTAGACTTCTGTTTCAGTTATATGTATGGACAGCTATGTAACGTGAAGGATGCATGTGCATGTATGTGAAATGTATTTCTTACTTTGCGTCATGGCATCGTGATAATAGAGTGTGAAGGCCGTTGTCTTGGCCCATAATTCTTGTTGTTTCCAGGTTTTTATTTAAATTCTAGTTAGTTAACATGTAGTGTAGTATTGGTTTCAGGAGTGGAATTTAGTGATTCGTCACTTACATGTAACACCCAGTGCTCATCCCAACAAGTGTCCTCTTTATTAATGTTCATCACCCATTTAGCCCCTCCCCTGCCCACCTCCCTCCATCAACCCTCAATTTGTTCTCTGTCTTTAAGAATGTCTTATGGTTTGCTTCCCTCTCTCTCTTTTTCCCCCCTTCCCATTTGTTCATCTGTTTTGTTTCTTAAATCATATGGTATTTGTGTCTTTATCTGACTTATTTTGCTTAGCATAATACACTGTAGCTCCATCCACGTTGTTGCAAATGGCAAGATTTCGTTCTTTTTGATGGCTGGATAATATTCCATTGGGGGTATATGTATGTGTATGTATATGTATACATATATGTATGTGTGTATATACATATATACAAACACACACCACATTTTTTTTTCTTTTTTAGAGAAAATGAGAGCAAGCATGAGTGGGGGAGAGGGACAGAGAGTGAGAAAGAGAAGATCCCAAGCAGGCGCCATGCTCAGCATGGAACCTAGCACAGGGCTTGATCCCACAACCCTGGGACCATGACCTTAAGCCAAAATCAAGAGTCAGACACTCAACCAACTGAGCCACCCAGGCGCCCCTATACCACATCTTCTTTGTCTGTTCATCAGTTGATGGACATTTGGGCTCTTCTCATAGTTCGGCTATTGTTGATAGTGCTGCTATAAATATACATCAGGGTGCATATACCCCTTCATCTCTGTATTTTTGTATCCTTTGGGTAAACACCTAGTAGTGCAATTGCTGGGTCATAGGGTAGTTCTATTTTTAACTTTTAGAGGAACCTCTATGCTGTTTTCCAACTGGCCTGCGATTCTTATAACTCTCTCTGAACTGAAAGCAGAGGCTTTGTGTGGGTTTCTGCCGTCAGCGTCTGTCATGCAGGCAATCAGAAGTCCTCCTATTACGGTTGACGGAATCATGCTAGAATAGTTGGCCCCTCTTGGCTCAGATGGGCAGTTTCGTCTCCGAGGACCTCTGGATTGCTGGACAGCTCCTCTCACCGCACGTGCCCGGCCCAGAGTGATCCTTCCCCCTCCCAGGAGCAGAGTTGTTGCAAAATGACCTTTAAACACAAGTTGGCACTGACTCAGAATAAGGCCTGAACATGGGTTTTGTTTGGTCTGTACAGTGCTTCGTTTTCAGTTACTTGCTTTTAACTATGAATCAGTGGATTTCACATAAAAATCCACGTCAGACCATTTTTGAGCTCTGGAAATCCCCAGTCTGCATATCATAGGGCAGCGTTGCTCCAGAGCCTGCCATCTCCGCTGCCCTGGCTTCACTTCTGTCACCTGCCCACACTCCTGGAGGCGGTTGCCGTACAAAACTGTGGGCAGAGGCAGATTGGAGGTGAAAGAACTGTGCGCGCCCCCCCAGACTCCTTAACCAAAGAGAAGCCGGGGAGGTGGCCATTTTTATTTGGTGCCTATCAGGAGTCAGACCGTCAGGGCATTGTGTGTCTCCCCTCCCCATTTTATCTTTTCTGAAATGCCCCTCACATTTTCTTAAATTTTAATTACAAAGAAACTTGCGATGACAAACAGTTGTGCGTATAAGGTGATCACTGTTGCCTCTCATGAAAAGTTTCTACTGTCTGATTCATTACCATGTGTACATATTAGAATGTCATAGATGTTATGTAATGATCTTAAAGGATAGTCACAGTATGTTATTAGCACATGAGAAAAGCAGATTGAAGATAATGTATAGTATATAATCCCATTTTCAGCCTGGAGACCTTTGTTTGTTTGTTTGTTTGTTTGTTTGAAAGGGCCAGATTGTAAATATTTTTGGCTTTACAGACCATAGAGTCTCTGACATAGCTCAGCTCTGCCATTAGAGCAGGAAAGTAGCACAGACAATAAACAAACAAGCATGCATCTGTTCCAGTAAAACTTTATTTACAAAACCAGGGATTCAGCCTATAAGTCAGTTTGCTGACTCCTGTTTTTTGGTTTTCATTTGTCTTTTAATTTAATTTTAAAAGTTTTATTAATGTTTATTTTTCAGAGAGAGAGACAGCATGCGAGCAGGGGAGGGGCAGAGAAAGAGGGTGACAGAATGCAAAGCAGGCTCCAGGCTCTGAGCTGTCAGCACAGAGCCCAACGTGGGTCCTGAACTCATGAGCCATTTATCATGACCTGAGCCGCAGTCGGACACTAAGCCGATTGAGCCACCCAGGCACCCCTGTTTTGTTTTTTTTTTAATTTGAGAGAGAAAATATGAGCTAGGGAGAGGGGTAAGGAGTGGGGGGAGGGGTGGCGAGACAGGGAGAGAATGAATCCTAAGTAAGGCTCCATGTTCAGTGTGGAGCCCGACACAGGGCTCGATCCTATGACCAAGGGATCATGACCTGAGCCTATATCCAGTTTCACATGCTCAATCGACTGAAACACCTAGGTGCCCCACTGGCTCCTGATTTGGGGTATTTGAGAACCCAAATCTTTAGTGTCTGAGGTTTAGGGAAATCTTTGTCACCTTGAAAAGGAGAAGTTAGAAACAAGAAGCATATCAAAAAAGATCATTCCAGTTCTGCTGCTGTATGTTCTCATGGTGAAGAACTGCCTCAGGACGACAGCTCTCACATCTTTGTCTCTGTCCGTCAGCCACAGGGCCAGGACCTCAGCACAATCTCACCAGCAATCATCTTTGAATCAATGTTCCAGAATTCAGATGATCCGGCAATCCAGGAGGATCCTCCGCAGACAGGTTTGTTACACAGACACTCGCCCTGCGTAGCTCTGAGCACTGGGCAAGGGAGTCCCCACCCATTGATGCACCGATGCAGGCACGGCGAAGTAGTGGTTCAGTTCCTTTGAACAAAGTGTGCATTTGGCAAGGGGTCAGAGAAGTGTGGGCCTCTTGTTCGATCCATCTTTTCTTCACCTTGCCACAGCAAGAGTCTACTTGAGGGCCTACTTTCCCTAGACCTTCCAAAAAAGGGGTCTCCTTCTCTAAAAGCTCTTGTTGGCTTTCAGAAATGAGGGGAGCCAGGAGCTCTTTCTTTTTCTAATGCGATACTGGGCTTGGGAGTGGGCAGGATCCACAAACAGCATCAGAGGCATAGATCGTCCTGTGTTTGAATGAAAATCTGTCCCTGAAGCTTCACAATAGTCAGAAAGTGTGTTCACTGGTTATGTCAAAAAAAGGATGTCTAGAACCTTCCAGAAAAGCCTTAGGATACACTTTTTTAAAATGATAAAACCTATACCAGCTCTTCACATTTAGAAAGTGACTGATCATGAAGCCCTGTACTTTGAGCAGAGGGGTCAGGTCATTCAATGAGACGCAGAAAGCCAGCCTCCTAGGAATGAAGGTATTGGCTCTGACGGACTTCTGCTGTCTTTGGTCTCGCCATAATGACTGTGTTTTTGTGGCTCATGTAAGGCTTGGGATATGTATATATGTTTCTATTTCTTTTTCTTGCCAGCTGCCTTGATTGAAAGTTTTAATGGTGATGCAGAGTCAGTCAGTGATGTTCCGCCATCCACAGGAAATTCAGCATCTTTATCTCTTCCGCTTGTACTGCAGCCTGGCATCTCCGAGCCACCCCAGCCTCTACTACCAGCCTCAGCACCGTCTGCTCCTCCGCCTGCTCCCTCCCTAGGAACTGGTTCCCAGCAAGCTGCATTTGGCAACCCCTCTGCTCTCTTACAACCTCCAGAAGTGCCTGCTCCCCACAGCACACAGTTTGCTGCTAATCATCCAGAGTTTCTTCCGCACCCCCAGGCCCCACAGCCCATCGTTTCAGGACTTTCTGTTGTTGCTGGGGCTTCGGCGGCGGCATCAGCCGTGGCAGCACCGCCCCAACCACAAAGTACTACTGAGCCCCTGCCAGCCGTGGTCCAGACTCTGCCTCTGGGCGCCAACTCTGTCCTGACTAATAATCCCACTATAACCATCACCCCGACTCCCAGCACGGCCATCCTGCAGTCCAGCCTAGTCATGGGAGAACAGAACTTACAATGGATATTAAATGGTGCCACCAGTTCACCGCAAACCCAAGAACAAATTGTAAGTATTCTGTCTAAAAGGATCCTCGGGGGTGAAGTGTATTTATGTGGGTGACCTGTTCAGAGGCTTTTACTTCAGAAGGAAAATGATCATCGTAGCTGCCCTGAAATGTGTAATTTGGCCTCTTGGCATTTCCCCATAATCGAGGGGTGTCAGCCGGGGAGTGCTGTGATGGACACCTCCCGGAGCGGAGCAGAGAAACAGCCTTCGCGCGCTGCTGGGCAGCCCCTGGCTCCCACACAAATACCCCATCTGTAGCGTGAGGCCGCCCTCTAGGACAGGAGAGCAGTCAGCAGCTGCAGAGGCCCAAGAACGACTTAGGAAAGCGAGTTCCTCTCCAAGGCAGTCAGACTGCTGTGAGGGAATGATGGGACCCCATTTGGTAGAAAACACAGCAGCGGCCAAGTCAGGGAGAGCCCGTGCACCCAGGGCCTGCTCAAGAGCCAGTTTCTGCAAGAGCATTTGGTCTCAATAATGAAAGAAATGACTTGGTCATTCAGCGCCTGGTATTTACCAGATAGCACTCATGATACTCTTGGGGGGACGGAAAAGCGGAAACCATGATCACTTTTTCATAAAAACTTACATTCTACTTAATGACACTAAAATGCCCCAGCGGAATGTAACATTACCAGTAGGTAAAGCACGACTCACAATGAGCATGGTAACAGCAGCTGTGATTTATGGAACTCTTACTCTGTGGAAGGGCTTGCTGTGCTAACTGAACACTTCTTGAAATTAAGGACCTAACGTGCCAGTCATTACCTTATGTACATTATTTGTAGATTACTTTTTTTTTAAAGATTTTATTGAACAGGTGGGACAGAATTTCCATACGCTCCCTGGCCACCACCCCCTCTCCCTCCCAGTTTGCCCTAAGAGTAATGTCTTGCATTAGTCTGGTACATTTGTTACAAGTGATGAGTCCTATCGATATATTATTATGAATTAAAGTCCATAGTTCATATTAGGGCTCACAGTTTGTGTGCAACATTCTGTGGATTTTGACAAATGCATGGTGTCATGTGTCTCCCATTACAATATCAGAGAAGATTCAGCACCTAAAAATCTCTGTGCTTCACTTATTCGTCCCTTCTCCCTCTCCCAGTCTCCCTAGCAACCACTGATGCTTTTTTAAAAAATTTTTTTGACATTTATTCATTTTTTGAGAGACAGAGCACAAGCAGGGGAGGGGCAGAGAGAGAGGGACACACAGAATCTGAAGCAGGCTCCAGGCTCTGAGCTGTCAGCACAGAGCCCAATGTGAGGCTTGAACTCATAAACGGTGAGATCATGACCTGAGCCGAAGTTGGACACTTAACCGACTGAGCCACCCAGGTGCCCCAGCAACCGTTGATGGTTTTTTTTTTTAATTTTTATTTATTTTTTAGAGAGAGAGAGAGACAGAGTATGAGCAAGGGAGGGTCAGAGAGAGAGGGAGACAGAATGTGAAGCAGACTCCAGGCTCTGAGCTGTCAGCACAGAGCCTGACATGGGGCTTGAACCCACAAACTGTGAGATCATGACCTGAGCCGAAGTTGGCCACTTAACTGAGTCACCCAGGCACCCCACCATTGATATTTTTACTGTCCCTAAATGTTACATGTCTAAATGTCACACACTGTGCTAAGCACTTTTTCATGCGCTACTCATTTAATCACAACCACCCTAGGAGGTTAGGTATGATTTTACCGATGGAGAGCAGGGAAGTTAAGGGACTAGCTCAAGGTTACACCATTCATAAGAGGCAAAGCCGGGATTTGAGCACGGACAGATCAGTCCCAGAGCCCATGCTCCGGATTGTTACATCGTGCTGCCAGCGGCGGAGCGCAGGGTCGGGGCCTGTCGGGTAGACATACGGGACAAGTGAGCCATGAGGTGTGAAGAGGCTAGAGATGGAGAAAAAGACATGCTAAGTAGGAGAATGTCTGGGTGGATGTATGACACTGCCAAACAAACTGGAAAGGTAGTTTCAGGCTAAACGGTGAGAAAGTTCAGATTCCATAAATTAGGTGCCAGCCACCTCTGGAGGCAACCGAGTCCCCTGTTCATATAGCCAGAGTCACACCTTTCTGGTGTGATGACCCAACCTGCTCCATGTTGTTTTCATCATTTGTTTCTGGCTTCGCCCTGGGGAGCTGCATGGAGCAAGCGTCCTTCCCTTCCCGCACTGTTCATTAAATGGGGGTCTCATTTCTCCATTGCTGTTTTATAGTGTCAGCTCTTGTAGCTCAGCCGGAAGCTTTCACATTCCTCCTAGACTCAGCCTAGAGGCCCTCCTCCCCCCACTTTTTTTCCCCTTAAAGGGATAAAAGACAAAGCCTTTTTAAGATAAGACTTGAAGAAAGCAGAAATCCCGTAGCCAGTGTAACAGGAAGTGTAACTGACGTGGAGGGTGCATCTTGGGCACGACCTTAGAGTCGTCCTCGTAATAACGTAAATAACCCAGGTTTGCGGAAGGCTCGCCGCATGCCGCAGGCTCTGCGTGTATCGTCCCGTTTCATTCGTGCAGGGGTCCTGGGGGCGGGGCTCCTTTGGTTATCATCCCCATTTTTACAGATGAGGAAACTGAGACTCTGAGACATGAGGCCACTTGCCTGACCTCAACAACTGAGAAGGGACAGAGCCTGGACTTGCGTCCAGGGCTTCCAGCACGCTGCGGGGGGCCTTTGCAGGGACTGTTCTGCCTGTGAGAGGAAGCCTTAGCCAGTCTGTAGCATGCAGCTTGACCCTTGAGGACACCAAAGAACTTTCCAGCCTCACAGAAGTTCGGGGGTGTGGTGGGAGCAGAGGGCTTATGGGGAAGCTAGCCCTGGGGATCCCTGTGAGAAGGCCACAACTTGAGCAAAGCAACCTTGGGCTTTTTGGGCAGACAGAACCTACTGGATTGGGCAGCTGGGAGACAGCCAAATAGTAGGGGACAAAGCTGGCTGCATTGTCAGCACTAAATGTCAAAGAGTGCACTGACCTTATGTCAGAGCGCAAACAAAACATCACTCAGTGCAAAAAATCCTTGAACACTGAGGGTTTTCTGTCCTCTTGGATGATCAGTATAATCGGGCAGGCTTTGGGTCCTTGGAGATCTGCCATACTTGAGTGGCCATAAATGTGATTTTTTTTTTTCCCCAGCAGCAAGCATCTAAAGTCGAGAAGGTGTTTTTTACCACCGCAGTACCAGTAGCCAGTAGCACAGGTATGTACTTGTGTGTTAACCTTAAAGGAAAGTCAACTCTCTGGGCCCCTTGAGGCACAGTTCATTGTTGCTTTGCCCCAGTTTTTAAAACCTCAAATTTGTCAGAGTGTATTGTTTGTTTAATATTAGAGTATTTCCCATTCTCTCAGCTATTGGAAGTTAGCGGGCTTACGGCATAAATACCACATTTAATACCACATTTAATGTTCCTTAAGGGGTCACGGTTCTTTCCTCTCAGATATAGCTTTTAAATGTAACCAGAAGAAAGTCTGACTCACACTTAATTCCAAAGAGGGCAGCCGTTAAGTCGCTGGACTTTTCTAATTACAGTAATGAAGAAGTAGCATCTGGGTCAGAGCCTCCCACAGAGCGAAAAGTTCCTTGTTTTCCATCTGTTTTACAGATTAAGAAACAGGGGCCCCGAAAGACTAAATGACCCCTCCAGAGTCATAAGGGAGTTTGTGGCAGAGCCAAAGCACTAGTTCTCAAGCCTCCTGATCCCCACTCTGCTTGCCTGCCCCGCAGTCTCCAGCTTCTTTGAGACACACACAGCCTATCAATCTGTAGAGTGTGTGCATGCATTGCACACATACACGCCCCAAAGAGCAGGAGCGTGTGTGTGCACGCCAGGCTGGTCGTGTGCAGGGGCTCCCCCCACCGACTGTGTGTCGGAGCCTGAGGATGTAAGCAAGGGGCCCTGCCGGAGCCCCGTCTCGGGCAGGCAGGCCTCAAGCCCCAGGTCCCACATGGTGTGGACGGAGGTGCGTAGGGAGGCCGCAGCTCTGTGCACACAGACAGGACGCACGTGTGCCAGCCGCCCTCGGGCCAGCCCTGGGCAGACGCCCGCTGGAATCACAGCCTGGCAGCCTCAGAACAGGAGGGGATGCACTGGGTCTTCTATAACAGGAGTAAGTTCTCTGGAAAAACAGCCCTATCTGGGGAGTTTTGGCAGCAGGAAGACCCCACAGATCCAGAGGTTTGAAAAATATGTCAGCAAAAGGGAGGCATCCGCTGTGGCTGGCATGGAGGGTCTAGAGGGGAATGGCCAGAAATAAGACTGGAAATACAGGGTCACCTAGATGGTGTGTGTGGCTGAGGAAAAGGGACTTTGCCTTGGAGGGCATGGGGAGCCTCAGGCAGGACAAAGCCTGGAGCACAGCCTCCTCCCTTCCTGCCACTCCTGCCTCTGTGGCACTCCGTGCTCACCTACTCTGTGTCCCCGCCCATCACGCCCCTGCTCTGTGGCTACTTGAGGAGCAGTCTCTCTCGCCTCTCTCGCAGGGAGCTCTGTACAGCAGATTGGCCTCAGTGTTCCTGTGATCATCATCAAACAAGAGGAGGCGTGTCAGTGTCAGTGCGCGTGCCGGGACTCTGCCAAGGAGCGGGCGGCGGGCAGGAGGAAGGGCTGTTCCTCCCCAGCCCCGGCAGAGCCGAGCCCCCAGCCTCCTGACGGGCCCAGCCTGAAGGTACCATCACAGACTTTCCCCTCAGCCCCTGGCCCTTTGTCATCGTCCTCTGCTCTACCCTCTTCCTGTGAGCAAGGCAGACAAGCAGAGACTCCTTCGGACCCTCAGACAGAAACGTTAAGTGCCATGGATATGTCAGAGTTTTTGTCCCTCCAGAGCCTGGACACCCCGTCCAATCTGATTCCCATTGAAGCACTACTGCAGGGGGAGGAGGAGATGGGCCTGACCAGCTTCTCCAAGTGAAAGGGCCGCGTGCTCACCTCTCGGGAAAGAGGGCGAGCGGGAAGCAGAAGGTGCGGTGCCTGCCATCGTGGGGGATCAGCAGTCCGAAGAATGAAGAAAGCTACTGTTTGAAATCCTCACCTTTCAGACGTATTTTCTTTAGTCATATCCCAGGAGCGTCCATTTTAAGGAACTGATCTTTGGAAAAAAAACAAAAAACAAAACAAAAAAAAAAAACAAAAAACAAGAAAAAAACCCCCACAAAAACAAAACAAAACAAAAAAAAAAAAGCTAAGTTATAAATGAACTGTTTGGCTGCACTGTATGTCACTTTTGCTTATTATCATGTGAACTTGGAAATTAAGGTTACTCGTATGCATAAACATTCGAAATGAAAGGGTGTGGCTTCCATCGGTCTGAGGCTGCCCTCACTTGCACTGGGGTCCTTGTGGTTTGGGCAGTGGAGTTCAGTGTGTTGGGTGTCACTTCTCCCTGTGTGTCTTTTGAATCTGAGGCCGAAGCTTGCAAGGAAGGCCAGACCCTCGCTCCTTCAGAGTGGGGAGTGGCAAAGGCAGGGCAGACAGCTGCGAGCTGGCCAGGGATCCGGCTGCGAGGTGGTCGTGTCGTTTGATCTTGGTGTCCGTGGAGCTCAGGGTGACTGGCAGGTGGCATCCTGCAGTCAGCTATAGCACAATGGGTAGTGAAAGCCTGGCCTGAGGCTATGGTCCGTGATCCGGGTCTGCAGCCGCCCCAGGCGAGCTGCTGACCGCTGTCAGTCCCTGCCTTTTGCTGAGCTGGCTCTAGCAACAGTGTCACAGTCTCTGCCTTCCTGGTTCTTTCTCTCTCTCGGTTGGTTGCCAGGTCCTGTAGATCACAGCGAACTTGTCTTGGGGGAAACATCCCCGTTTTGTCCTTGAATGGACGTGTGGCTTATGGCCAGCTGCTGGTTGGTGGTCTGCCTTTTTTAAATGGCATTTTCTTCCTCAGAGCAGAAGAGCCGCATTTTGCTTATCAGGAGAAGGAAGTCACTGTCGGTGTATGTCGAGGCGGCACGTGTTTGGCAGGCCAGGTGTCCCGGTTCCAGGTTCTAGCCAGGCTTCCGGTGCCCCTCCCATCTCCACCTCTCACCCTCTGGATTTTGCATACAGTCTAGTACAGTGCAAAGAAGGATGTGACTTGCTCTGCTTAGTCACATGATTTCTAAACAAATACACAAAAGCAAACAAAAACCACAAAACGATGATCTTCTACTCAGGGTAAAACAAAACAAAACAAAAGAAATATCCCTTCCACCAAAAAGCCTGAAATGTTGCAATAAGTTATCTCATTTGGAATGTTTCATTAAGTTGTGTTATAGGGGAAAAAAAATTTTTTTTTGGATTTGTGTATAGAATTATATCCATCTGTCTGACTTTGGCTCCAAGTCATTGCCTCTTAAAATAAAACCTAAAACCCAATTCACACTAAAATGGAAAGTTCCTCTCAACTGGCTACATTAATATAGTCATGAGTGCTCACCAAGCTCACCGAGTTCAGAAATGAGGCCTGGCCCAGGGTCTGGACTAGGCCTTGGTCTCCAAGAGCCCATTCCCTGCCTAGAGCAAGGAATCGGGGTCCACAAGCAGGGCTGCTCTTCTGAGCCGACAGTGTCAGGCAGAGAGCAGCCGTAATTTTGCCTTCCTTAACCATTACCTGATGTAAAGAGACCTGCATGTGTCACTCTTCTGTTCTCTGAGCTATTTATTGCTCAGGGCCAGCCAAGACAGTACCCAGAGCTGATCATTTATCTGGGAGCCAGAGGCCTTGCCTTTGACAGAATTTCAGGGCCAGAGTTGGACAAGAGGGCAGAAGTGGTCAGTGTTGATACTGTCCCTCAGAGAAAAGGGCTTTACCCGCAGGCAGCTGGTGGCTTCTCATTCTAGGAGTCTAGGCAGGAGAATCCCTTTCTTTTTGACCTTCTGCACTCGCCTCCCCAGAAGGCTGGTGGGTTCTGGTGGCCACTGACCTCAGCAGAAGTTGGGAAGGGGAGGTAGCTTCTGTTTACCACCGTGGGTTAATCTTCCTGGAACACCAGTTGCTGAGTGTGGCTTGATCTCGGCTGTCTCTGGGTCTCACACCCATAGGAAGCTTTGAGGCGGGAGCCTCGCTGTTTTCTCTACAGCTTCTCGCAGAACGACACGACGGGGTCCGAGAGGGAGCTCATATCGGAGGGCGTGAATGACCTCCCCACATACCCATCCGAGGGACACCCAGGATGCGGTTCCCAGGAGCTGAGGTGGGAAACAGGAACCCAGAAAGGCCATTAGAAGTGTCCGTGGTTTTGTTATTGCTTCTTTCTAGTTAATCAGGGCTGTGCTTCTGTTGGGCCTACCTAGGTCAGTGGCTTTTCTGCTTTCCAAAGATTGGGGGTGATGAAACAGCATCTTAAAAACAGTATTTAGGCTGACAGGTTTTTCTAGTTGAAGTACCTGCCTTTTGGGGGTAACTCGAAAAGACAAGGGGGACTGTCAGAGCCAAGTTGCTTTTGAAAAATCAGGAATGTGCTTAAAATGCTAGTGAGTGGTTGTGAAGAGCAGGTTTGCCCACAGGCCAGGCTGTCTTCCTTTCCTGTGCCAGCGCTCTTCCCCCGAACCCCGTCACCTCCTGCAAGCCTGGCCTCTTGTGCCAGGGACCTCGGGGAAGAGCAGGCTGCTGGTGAAAGTGGAGCTAGAGAAGCCTTCACGGAGACTATTTTCCAAACCCAGGCACGAACCCGTGGCGAGGTTAGGGAAGGGCTGCAGACTTCAGGCAGGTGAAACCAAGCCTTTTTTCTTGCCATGGTAAGCTTAGCTATTGTCACCACATAGATGGATTCTTCCAGCTCCCACTAGCATCCCCAGTTCCACCGCCCTTTGCAGGGTGTAGTCAGCACCAAGGACTGGAGCTCAAGGACTTAGGAGGGGGTAGGAAACCGGCTGGCACCCCCAAACTGCCTTAGTGATCTGGGCCCTTCCCCGGCAGGTGGGTGGGACACTGAGGGAGGATGGCCCTGCCTCTCTTGGCAGGGCCTGGCAGCTTCGTGGGGCATTGCCTGTTTGGTGACAGGAGTTGGTGTCATTTATTCAATTCCACCCCTTCCCCTTAGAAGAAGATCATGGTACAAAGCCTAGGAGAGGCCTTAAGGTGTGAAGACCTCTCCGGGTAGAAGCCAGGGACTTCTCTCCTCCGCCTCTGGGAAAGTCAGTAGATTGGAGTTTAACCTTCAGGGTCAAGGCAGTGGACTGATGGGGATAATGGAGGGTGGGTGGGTTTTCCTGAGAGACTTTGTGTAATGCTGAATGTGTCCAGAGGGATGAGTTTGCAGAACCTCATATTGGTATATTAAAGAAATAATAAAATAAAAAAGCACTTTAGGTTATTTTATCTTTAACCCAATTGCTGCAATTTCTTTCATGTATATATATACGTATATATACTTTCCACAAAGTTTTATTTTTTGCTCAGAATAAAAAGTTAAATTGAGGTGTGAAAAGAAAAGCACTTACCTTGGTGCAATATGTGTAGCTTGACGGTCGTTGTCCCATGTGGCCCTGGCCTGGCCGCGTTTTTCCGCTGGATCAGCCCTGTACTGGGAGGCGGTCTATAGGGAAACACTATTATGCACTCTCAGCAGCTGCTCGATCTATGCAAGCCTTCCCTGTGTGCCCGAGGGCGCCCCCTCAGGCTCTCTGAGGAACTGCTGCGGGTCCGGTTTTCCTCTGCTGACTTGAGGCCCCGTTTTCATCCCTTCTCGGTCCCTTGCCATCTTGCCCCGCCTTCACCATTACAAAGTGATGCCTGAAAGGAACAGGTTGTTCCTTGGTAGACATTTGGCTCCTTCTAGACTTTTATATCTGTAATCATATTTTGTTGTCTTCAATCTTAGAGACTTCTCCAGAGTCCCTGAAACCATGGATTTGTGGAATTGCAACAGTATTGCTAGCGTTTACATTTTCCAATCAGAAATATGTTGGGGGAGGTGGTGGTGGTAGTGGGGGAGTGGGCAACATGAGCCATTTCCCTACTGCTCCCCTCACCGCCCGCCCGTGTTGGCTCTTTAAGAAAAAAGGTCTCCAGCCTTCATTAAATCCAGTAAACAAAGCGGTTAATAATCTGCTTTATCGACTTCTCTTCCTTTCCCCCCATATTCCCCTCCTGTTCCCCTCCCCTTCATTTTATCTTCAATTCTCAGGCTACTGTAGAATAGAGAAGTTTTGAAATACACTTCAGCCAAAGCAGAAGGATTTCCACAGATCAATATGCAAATAGTTCTGCTGTGACATAGATGGGAAATTGTCCATTCCCTAATATCCGGTGGCAGGGCGGAGGCGCAAGAGCTGAATTTTGCATATTTCTGGTTGGTAATTGGTATTCGGTTTAGCCTGTTTCCTCTTGCATATTTTGGGGGGACAGGGAGAGGGTCCTTGTTTCCTCTCGTGCCCTTTGGGGAAGCTGATGATCAATGTTGGGGCATTTCTCACTGTTACTCCTGTTCCAGAGGTTCTTCTCAGTCTGCACTGAAAAATGCAAATTAAACTGGATCTTATGTCAGTGTGTACATAGTACAAGCTTTTTTACTGGAAGTGAAGTTTAAAACCACACACCGCCCTTTTGGTGGTGTGCCTGCTGGGCCAAAAATTGGGTGATAATGTAGTGTCACTTTCTCAGCTCAATGCAGTTTCTACTCTTTTTCTTATGGGAAAATTTTTCATAAAACCTTTTTTCACCAAAACCCAGGGGTGTTTTTTGCAATATCCTTGTTATCCTCATAGTGGTGCCAAGTCAGAGGCCTCTCTTCCCCTTCTGCCATGTCCTTATGCCTCCCCAGGGCGCTGTTGGATTCAACAGTCTACATCCTTTGTGGGTGTGTTGGAGAATGTGGGGGTGAGGGGTTGGAGTTCAAGGTGGCCGTTCCCCTTCCCCGTGAACTCCTCCTAGTTCCTTTTGGGGAAGGTGGCTGGAAATAGGTTTTTGCTGAATCTCGGGCTCCCATCTTCTGGCCAGGAAAGGCAAGACCCTCAGAGAGCCTTCTTTTTTGACACACACCAGTCATTGGCTGGAGGTCTTGGTGACAGTTTTTAAAATCTCAAATGGCTTTATTTGGATTATGTAAAAGCCTATCATTTATTTAAGGGTGAAACATGGGAACAACGGACTTCACTGAGCGATATGAAAACGTTACAGGTTCAGTACTTCCAAAGGAAGAAACCTCCAAACCCAAAAAAAAAAAAAGAGTAAATATGAATTTGTATTTTTGAAGAATGTGAAATAATGGTGTTTGCTTAATTGCTCATTTTGTATAAACTTAATATTGTACTTTAAAATATCTGCTAAGACGTGAAAATTTAACTTTTTGGAATTGAAAAAGCAATATTAAATACTAATGAAATCCTAATTAAATGCTTATTTAAATCTGGTAGTATCTGTGGCCTTTCTTCCGAACGCTACCCATGGTTGACAATCTTCAATCACTCCCCCCCTCCCCAGCTGAGTCTTAGGGGGCAGAAAGGAAAGGTCGGTCACCAGGAGAGTCTGCAGGTTTCCTTTTAATCAAGGCTCTGCTAGAAGTGTTTTCTGGGGCTAGGAGCCCCCAAAGCATGAAATGGACATGTAACACCACCTGGTTCCCCCAAAGCAGGCCAGACCACTCTGGAGAGCACTGCTGGTCTGCCCAAATCCGGGTAATCAGACTGGGTAGTTGCTGGCTACGTTTCAAAGCTCAGCACTCCCTTCAGCTAGGATGAAGTGGGAGTGAAACCCAGCTGCTAGCAGAGCTGCCACCCTAGGCTGAGAGCCAAGTACCAGCCACTGCCGGTGAAGACTGGCCCCGTTATTGAAGGGAGTTGTTCAGAGTCCAGCCACCAGCCCCGGGAGGGAGAGAAGTCAGGGCGCCCCTCAGGGATGGTCAGGGCTCCGCAGCTCCATCGCCAGCATCCTTTGGAAAGCCACCTCGGGCGGAGACAGCTGGCTGGGGAGGCGCTCCGGGTTTGGCTGAGACGTTCTGGTCGGAACAGAAAGGAAAAGTGAGACTGGGAGGAAAGGCCTTGGATTAGGCCCCGCAAGGATATGGCCACTTGGCATTCGGCTAGCACTTAACTTTTTTCAAAGCCTCTCGCCCAAATGAAAGGAGGCTGGGGGTAAAGCGGCGGGGACACTCTTCCTCCCTCCAGGAGAAGCTAGGGCTTAGCAAGTACAGCCACGGGGCAGTCCCCACCTCCCAGGCCCAGCCCGGAGTGGGCACTGACCCCGCCACCAGCCGGCTCCGGGCGCCGGCGGCCCAGCTGCCGCAGCATCTCCTCGCAGGCGGCGATGGTGTCCAGGAGCTGCCGCTGCCGCTGCTCCACAGCGTCCAGCAGCTGCTGGGCGCGCTCATCCCGGGGCGGCTGCGGGGGTGGCCTCCCGCCGAGCCCCAGCCCCGCCTTCCCACGGTCCACGCCGGCAGCCTCCCTGCCCGGGAGAGAGCGACAGACACACGGTCAGGGCCGGCGCTCGCGCGGGGGTCCGAGCCCCTTCCCCCCGCCCCGACGGGCCCCCTCTCACCCCCGTGACCAGTCTGAGCCCGGGCCCCATTCCATCTCCGCCTGCGCGGCCCGACCACCGCCCCCCTTTCGGCCGCCCCCCTCCCCAGCGCTGCGCCAGGGCTCCGCAAAGCTGTGCCCCGCCCCGTCCCCACCGGTCTCCTTCAATCCTCCTGGGGGTCGCGGTCCCTTTAAGTTGCCCGGCGCGGAGGTGGGGCTGAGCTTCCCCGGCCGGAAGCTGACTGGGCGCGTCACTTCCTCCCGGAAGCGGGCCCGGGCGGATGTCTCCGGCGCGTCCGTGCAGGGGGCTGAGGGCCGCGGTGGCTGCCAGCGTGGGGTTAA